>NW_017207426.1:0-18188 GCF_001704415.2 Capra hircus | reverse complement strand
CGCTTCCCTCGCGGGATCAAGATCTGTGGCTTTCCCTCGGGCTTACCACGACGCTTTCGAGGCTTTTCCCACGAGGCTTTCCCACAGTGTCCCACGTGCCACCGTGGTGTGAGTCGATCCTCGGCTTGAAAGTCGAGGCAGTGCAGGGGAAACAGGTTTCCCTGGAATGGACTGAGACATCTGGGGGACTCTGGGAATGGTGGCACGACCCTGGAGTTCCTCTCGCCTTTCCTGTGGAGAGCGCCTCCTCTTGAGATGCGACGGGAACGCCGGGAATTCTTTTCCGACCACGCAGGGAAAGGATCCCTCCTCGAGCTAGAGGCGGAAACGGGCCTCCTCTGGATGTGGGCGGGACTCTCGTGCTTCCTCTCGAGTGGAGACGGGGTATGTCGGGGAACTTCTTGAGTTGCAGAGGGTGTGAAGGACCTTTGGAAGTTCCAGAGGTTAGTGTGATTACCTGGAGACGCCTCAGCGGAAATGGGCCTCATCTCGCCTGGAGGGGAGAACCTCCTGGATTTTCTCGAGTTGCGGCAGGTGCTCTCGACTTACGACGGGGACCTCAGGGACCCGCTCTGGTGGCCTCAGGAAAGGCCAGTCCCCATGCGAGTTGCTCGGGGCCTCTCGATTCCTCTCCGTCGATGCCGGGGCCTAAGACCTTGTGTGGAGTCGGTGCCGGAACCTGAGGATTCCTCTCCAGTGCTGACATGGATCTTGGGGGTACTTCTGGAGTCTCCCAGGGGAGCATCTCGAGTCTGCGCCCTTTAGATCGACTCACACCACGGTGGCACGTGGGACAGCCCTTGGGAAAGCTCGAGGGAAAGCGGATCCCTTGATCCACGCGAAGGAAGCACACACTGCTGCTACAGCTCGGGAGGAAAGCGCACGTGCATGCCCCACTCGAGACGAGACTGACTCCCCTGGGAGACTCCAAGTACCCAAGATCCATGTCAGCACCGGAGAGAATCCTCAGGTTCCGGCACCGACTCCACACAAGGTCTTAGGCCCCGGCATCGACGGGAGAGGAATCCGAGGGCCCCCGAGCAACTCCCATGGGGACTGGCCTTTCCTGAGGCCACCAGAGCGGGTCCCTGAGGTCCCCGCCGTAAGTCGAGAGCACCTGCCGCAACTCGAGAAATCCAGGAGGTTCCCCTCCAGGCGAGATGAGGCCCATTTCCGCTGAGGCGCTCCAGGCTAATCACACCTAACCTCTGGAACTTCCAAAGGGTCCTTCACACCCTTGCTGCAACTCAAGAAGTTCCCCGACATACCCGTCTCCACTCGAGAGAAAGCACGAGAGTCCGCCCACATCCAGAGGAGCCCGTTTCCGCCTCTAGCTCGAGAGGGATCTTTCCCTGCGTGGTCGGGAAAGAATTCCCGGCGTTCCCGTCGCATCTCAAGAGGAGGCGCTCTCCACAGAAAGGCGAGAGGAACTCCAGGGTCGTGCCACCATTTCCAGAGTCCCCCAGATGTCTCAGTCCATTCCAGGGAAACCTGTTTTCCCTGCACTGCCTCGACTTTCAAGCGAGGATCGACTCACACCACGGTGGCACGTGGGGCCCTGGGAAAGCCCTCGTGGGAAAGAAGCCTCGAGGGAAAGCCACAGATCCTTGATCCACGCGAAGGGAAGCGTGACACTGCTGCTACAGCTCGGGAGGAAAGCGCACGTGCATGCCCCCACTCGAGACGAGGACTGACTCCCCTGGGGAGACTCCAGAAGTACCCCAAGATCCATGTCAGCACTGGAGAGGAATCCTCAGGTTTCGGCACCGACTCCACACAAGGTCTTAGGCCCAGCATCGACGGGAGAGGAATCCGAGAGGCCCCGAGCAACTCGCAATGGGGACTGGCCTTTCCTGAGGCCACCAGAGCGGGTCCCTGAGGTCCCCGTCGTAAGTCGAGAGCACCTGCCGCAACTCGAGAAAATCCAGGAGGTTCTCCCCTCCAGGCGAGATGAGGCCCATTTCCGCTGAGGCGTCTCGAGGCTAATCACACCTAAACTCTGGAACTTCCAAAGGTCCTTCACACCCTGCTGCCAACTCAAGAAGTTCCCCGACATACCCGTCTCCACTCGAGAGGAAGCACGAGAGTCCCGCCCACATCCAGAGGAGCCCCGTTTCCGCCTCCTAGCTCGAGAGGAGGATCCTTTCCCTGCGTGTCGGGAAAGAATTCCCGGCTTCCTCGCATCTCAAGAGGAGGCTCTCCACAGGAAAGGCGAGAGGAACTCCAGGGTCGTGCCACCATTCCCAGAGTCCCCAGATGTCTCAGTCCATTCCAGGGGAAACCTGTTTTCCCTGCACTGCCTCGACTTTCAAGCCGAGGATCGACTCACACCACGGTGGCACGTGGGACAGCCCTGTGGGAAAGCCTCGTGGGAAAGCCTCGAGGGAAAGCCTCAGATCCCAGATTGATCCACGAAGGGAAGCGTGACACTGCTGCTACAGCTCGGGAGGAAAGCGCACGTGCATGCCCCCACTCGAGACGAGGACTGACTCCCCTGGGGAGACTCCAGAAGTACCCCAAGATCCATGTCAGCACTGGAGAGGAATCCTCAGGTTCCGGCACCGACTCCACACAAGGTCTTAGGCCCCGGCATCGACGGAGAGGAATCCCGAGAGGCCCCGAGCAACTCGCATGGGGACTCTTTCCTGAGGCCACCAGAGCGGGTCCCTGAGGTCCCCGTCGTAAGTCGAGAGCACCTGCCGCAACTCGAGAAAATCCAGGAGGTTCTCCCCTCCAGGCGAGATGAGGCCCATTTCCGCTGAGGCGTCTCGAGGCTAATCACACCTAACCTCTGGAACTTCCAAAGGGTCCTTCACACCCTTGCTGCAACTCAAGAAGTTCCCCGACATACCCGTCTCCACTCGAGAGGAAGCACGAGAGTCCGCCCACATCCAGAGGAGCCCCGTTTTCCGCCTCCTAGCTCGAGAGGAGGGATCCTTTCCCTGCGTGTTCGGGAAAAGAATTCCCGGCGTTCCCGTCGCATCTCAAGAGGAGGCGCTCTCCACAGGAAAGGCGAGAGGAACTCCAGGGTCGTGCCACCATTCCCAGAGTCCCCAGATGTCTCAGTCCATTCCAGGGAAACCTGTTTTCCCTGCACTGCCTCGACTTTCAAGCCGAGGATCGACTCACACCACGGTGGCACGTGGGACAGCCCCTGTGGGAAGCCTCGTGGGAAAGCCTCGTGGAAAGCCTCTGAGGGAAAGCCACAGATCCCTTGATCCACGCGAAGGGAAGTGACACTGTGCTACAGCTCGGAGGAAACCGCACGTGCCCCACTCGAGACGAGGACTGACTCCCCTGGGGAGACTCCAGAGTACCCCAAGATCATGTCAGCACTGGAGAGGAATCCTCAGGTTCGGCACCTGCTGGGGAGCCAGTGTGTGAAATCCGCCGCGTGACAAGGTCATGAGGAAGGAAGCTGACATACGCAAGGCGTGCTCAGACTTCAGGGACCCTCTGCAAATTCCTAAGCACGTACCCCAACAAAAATCTGCCGGCTTTTGTGCTCTGCTTTTCCACTCTTCTGACATTTTCTGGAAAAAGTCAATTCAGGCTTAGTCTTCTGCATTTGAAAGAGTGTTTCAATCCAAAAACCCCTCCGATGGCTTTCTAGCCTGCCTGCAGGACTCGTACAGCTGCGCATGTGATTGTTTGAGGCCTCCTGACCGCAGGAGGCACAGGAAGCTTAAAACATCCTAGGAATGTAGGAGCTTCCGAGGAGTCAAATCTTTAGAATAGGACTGATTTAAAGGTTTCATTTTTTGGGTCAATGCTTGCTGCCAAATTTTCATATCCTTTATTTTTAGATATAGTTGGTATATAGAAAAACAAGTAGTAGACCTGGTATTAGCAACATTAGATCTTTGAGTTAAGTACCTTCTTTGTTATATCCCACTGCACCTTTGTTCTATAGAGATGTAACTTTAATGCTTTAAGGAGATGCAGATTAAAAAAAAAACACTTCAGGGGAAACAAAATTAACATTCATTAAGGAAGAGAGCCAAAAAGTGTTAACAAGCCTCTTGGCCAAAAGATAATGTAAATCACCTGAGACCTTTTGTATACAAAATGATATACGGAAAGAATCTGGGTTGCGAACGCTACATAATTTTGTGTTACCATTGATCTCCGTGTTTTATCAAAAGTATAAAGGCCTTCTGAACAATAAAGGATTGGGGCCAGTCTTTCTCGAACTAGTCTCTCGGCCTGTTTCTTGGGACTCTGGCTCCCCCATGTCTTCTCTCTCTCTCTTCTTCTCTCCCCTTCCCTCTCTCTGCTCTTTACTTTAACTTCAGGCTGAATCTCCATCTGGGGCGCGGAGGCTCGCCAGTCTACTTACTTGCCCCGGCTGTTAAGACCCGCACGAAAGGGAGTTAAAGGCCAATAAAATTCCAGACAAGGAATTTGCACCATCTACGTTGGGCCACCGGCGCCCGCTTGAATATCTAAGGGTGCCTCGCCTTAAGCTCCCTTTCGTGCGGGTCTTAACAGCCGGGCAAGTAAGTAGACCTGGCGAGCCTCCGCGCCCCAGATGGAGATTCAGCCTGAAGTTAAAGTAAAGAGCAGAGAGAGGAAGGGGAGAGAAGAAGAGAGAGAGAGAGACATGGGGGGAGCCAGAGTCCCAAGAAACCAGGCCGAGAGACTAGTTCGAGAAACTGGCCCCCATCCTTTATTGTTCAGAAGGCCTTTTATACTTTTGATAAAACACGGAGATCAATGGGTAACACAAAATTATGTAGCGTTCGCAACCCAGATTCTTTCGTATATCATTTTGTATACAAAAGGTCTCAGGTGATTTACATTATCTTTGGCCAAGAGGCTTGTTAACACTTTTTGGCTCTCTTCCTTAATGAATGTTAATTTTGTTTCCCCTGAAGTGTTTTTTTTTTAATCTGCATCTCCTTAAAGCATTAAAGTTACATCTCTATAGAACAAAGGTGCAGTGGGATATAACAAAGAAGGTACTTAACTCAAAGATCTAATGTTGCTAATACCAGGTCTACTACTTGTTTTTCTATATACCAACTATATCTAAAAATAAAGGATATGAAAATTTGGCAGCAAGCATTGACCCAAAAAAATGAAACTTTAATCAGTCCTATTCTAAAGATTTTGACTCCTCGGAAGCTCCTACATTCCTAGGATGTTTTAAGCTTCCTGTGCCTCCTGCGGTCAGGAGGCCTCAAACAATCACATGCGCAGCTGTACGAGTCCTGCAGGCAGGCTAGAAAGCCATCGGAGGGGTTTTTGGATTGAAACACTCTTTCAAATGCAGAAGACTAAAGCCCTGAATTGACTTTTTCCAGAAAATGTCAGAAGAGTGGAAAAGCAGAGCACAAAAGCGGCAGATTTTTTGTTGGGGTACGTGCTTAGGAATTTGCAGAGGGGTCCCTGAAGTCTGAGCACGCCTTGCGTATGTCAGCTTCCTTCCTCATGACCTTGTCACGGGCGGGATTCCTCACACTGGCTCCCAGCAGGTGCCGGAACCTGAGGATTCCTCTCCAGTGCTGACATGGATCTTGGGTACTTCTGGAGTCTCCCCAGGGGAGTCAGTCCTCGTCTCGAGTGGGGGCATGAACGTGCGCTTTCCTCTCGAGCTGTAGCAGCAGAGTCACTTCCCTTCGCTGGATCAAGGATCTGTGGCTTTCCTCGAGGCTTTCCACGAGGCTTTCCACGAGGCTTTCCCACAGGGCTGTCCCACGTGCCACCGTGGTGTGAGTCGATCCTCGGCTTGAAGTCGAGGCAGTGCAGGGAAAACAGGTTTCCCTGGAATGGACTGAGACATCTGGGGGACTCTGGGAATGGTGGCACGACCCTGGAGTTCCTCTCGCCTTTCCTGTGAGAGCGCCTCCTCTTGAGATGCGACGGGAACGCCGGAATTCTTTCCGACCACGCAGGGAAAGGATCCCTCCTCTCGAGCTAGGAGGCGGAAACGGGGCTCCTCTGGATGTGGCGGGACTCTCGTGCTTCCTCTCGAGTGGAGACGGTATGTTGGGGAACTTCTTGAGTTGCAGCAAGGGTGTGAAGGACCCTTTGGAAGTTCAGAGGTTAGGTGTGATTAGCCTCGAGACGCCTCAGCGGAAACGGCCTCATCTCGCCTGGAGGGAGAACCTCCTGGATTTTCTCGAGTTGCGGCAGTGCTCTCGACTTACGACGGGGACCTCAGGACCCGCTCTGGTGGCCTCAGGAAAGGCCAGTCCCCATGCGAGTTGCTCGGGGCCTCTCGGGATTCCTCTCCCGTCGATGCCGGGGCCTAAGACCTTGTGTGAGTCAGTGCCGGAACCTGAGGATTCCTCTAGTGCTGACATGGATCTGGGGTACTTCTGGAGTCTCCCCAGGGGAGTCAGTCTCGTCTCGAGTGGGGCATGCACGTGCGCTTCCTCCCGAGCTGTAGCAGCAGTGTCACGCTTCCCTTCGCGTGGATCAAGGGATCTGTGGCTTTCCCTTCGAGGCTTTCCCACAGGGCTGTCCCACGTGCCACCGTGGTGTGAGTCGATCCTCGGCTTGAAACGTCGAGGCAGTGCAGGGAAAACAGGTTTTCCTGGAATGGACTGAGACATCTGGGGGACTCTGGAATGGTGGCACGACCCTTGATTCCCTCTCGCCTTTCTGTGGAGAGCGCCACCTCTTGAGATGCCCGGGAACGCCAGAAATTCTTTCCCGACCCTGCAGGGAAAGGATCCCTCCTCTCGAGCTAGGAGGCGGTAACGGGCTCCTCTGGATATGGGCGGGACTCTCATGCTTCCTCTCGAGTGGAGACGGGTATGTCCGGGAACTTCTTGAGTTGCAGGAAGGGTGTGATGGACCCTTTGTAAGTTCCAGAGGTTAGGTGTGATTAGCCTTGAGACACTTCAGCGGAAATGGGCCTCATCTCGCCTGGAAGGAAGAACCTCCTGGATTTTCTCAAGTTGCGCGCAGGTGCTCTGGACTTAGGTGGGGAACACTGGACGCGCTCCGGTGGTCTCAGGAAAGTCCTTTCCCCATTCGATTTGCTCGGGGGCCTCTCGGGATTCCTTTCCCTTCGATACCGGGGCCTAAGACCTTGTGTGCAGTCGGTGCCGGAAACTGAGGATTCTTCTCCAGTGCTGACATGCATCTTGGGGTATTTCTGGAGTCTCCCCAGGGGAGACAGTCCACGTCTCGACTGGGGCATGCACGTGTGCTTTCCTCCCGAGCTGCAGCAGCAGTGTCACGCTTCCCCTTCGCGTGGATCAAGGGATCTTGGGCTTTCCTCGAGCTTTCCCACGAGGCTTTCCCACGAGGCTTTCCCACAGGGCTGTCCCACGTGCCACCGTGGTGTGTGTCGATGTCGATCCTCGGCTTGAAAGTCGAGAGTGCAGGGAAAACAGGGAAAACAGTTTTCCATGGAATGGACTGAGACTTCTGGGGGAATCTGGGAATATTGACACGACACTGGAGTTCGTCTCGACTTTCCTGTGGAGAGCGCCTCCTCTTGAGTTGACCGGAACGCCGGGAATTTTTTTTTCCGACCACGCAGGGAAAGGATCCCTCCTCTCGAGCTAGGAGGCGGAAACGGGTCTTCGCTGGATGTGGGCGGGACTCTCGTGCTTCCTCTCGAGTGGAGACCAGTTTTTCGAGGAACTTCTTGAGTTGCAGTAAGGGTGTGAAGGACCCTTTGGAAGTTCCAGATGTTAGATGTGATTAGCCTCCAGACGCCTCAGCGGAAATGGGCCTCATCTCGCCTGGAGGGGAGAACGTCCTGGATTTTCTCGAGTTGTGGCAGGTGATCTCGACTTACGACGGGGACCTCAGGGACCCGCTCTGGTGGCCTCAGGAAAGGCCAGTCCCCTTGCGCGTTGCTCGGGGGCCTCTCGGGCCTCTCGGGTTTCCTCTCCGATCGATGCTGGGCCTAAACCTTGTGTGGAGTCGGTGCCGGAACCTGAGCATTCCTCTCCAGTGCAGACATGGATTATGGGTTACTTCTGGAGTCTCCCCAGGGGAGTCAGTCCTCGTCTCGAGTGGGGGCATGCACGTGCGCTTTCCTCCCGAGCTGTAGCAGCAGTGTCACGCTTCCCTTCGCGTGGATCAAGAGATCTGTTGCTTTCCCTAGAGGCTTTCCCACGAGGCTTTCCCATGAGGCTTTCCCACAAGGCTGTCCCACGTGCCACCGTGCTGTGAATCGGCTTGAAAGTCGTGCAGGGAAAACAGTATCCCTGGAATGGACTGAGACATCTGGGGGACTCTGGGAATGGTGGCACGTTCCTCTCGCCTATCCTGTGGAGAGCGCCTCCTCTTGAGATGCGACGGGAACGCCGGGAATTCTTTCCCGACGCAGGGAAAGGATCCCTCCTCGAGCTAGGCGGAAACGGGGCTCCTGGATGTGGGCGGGACTCTCATACTTCCTCTCGAGTGGAGACGGGTATATCGGGGAACTTGTTGAGTTACAGCAAGGGTGTGAAGGACCCTTTGGAAGTTCCAGAGGTTAGGTGTGATTAGCCTCGCGGCGCCTCAGCGGAAATGGGCCTCATCTCGCCTGGAGGGCGCGAACCTCCTGGATTTTCTCGAGTTGCGGCAGGTGCTCTCGACTTTACGACGGGGGACATCAGGGACCCGCTCTGGTGGCCTCAGGAAAGGCCCAGTCCCCATGCGAGTAATTCGGGGGCCTCTAGGGCCTCCTCTCCCGTCGATGCCGGGGCCTAAGACCTTGTGTAGAGTCGGTGCCGGAACCTGAGCATTCCTCTCCAGTGCTGACATGGATTTTGGGGTACTTTTGGAGTCTCCCTAGGGGAGTCCAGTCCTCGTCTCGTTTGGGGGCATGCAAGTGCGCTCTCCTCCCGAGATGGGGCAGCAGTGTCATGTTTCCCGTCGAGTGGATCAAGGAATCAGTGGCTTTTCCTCGAGTCTTTTCCACAAGGCTTTCCCACGAGGCTTTTCCACAGGGCTGTCCCACGTGCCAACGTGGTGTGAGTCGATCCTCGGCTTGAAACTCGAGGCAGTGCAGGGAATACAGGTTTCCCTGGAATGGACTGAGACCTCTGGGGGACTATCAGATTGGTGGCACACCCTGGAGTTCCGCTCGCCTTTCCTGTGGAGAGGGCCTCCTCTTGAGATGCGACGGGAACGCCGGGAATTCTTTCCCGAGAACACAGGGAAAGGATCCCTCCTCTCGAGCTAGGGAGGCGGAAACGGGGCTCCTCTAGATGTGGGCGGGAATCTCGTGCTTCCTCTCGAGTGGAGACGGGTATGTCAGGGAACTTCTTGAGTTGCAGCAAGGGTGTGAAGGACCCTTTGGAAGTTCCATAGGTTAGGTGTGATTAGCCTCGAGACGCCTCTGGGAAATGGGCCTCATCTCGCCTGGAGGGGAGTACTTCCTGAATTTTCTCGAGTTGTGGCAGGCGCTCTCGACTTACGACGGGGACCTCAGGGACCCGCTCTGGTGACCTCAGGAAAGGCCAGTCCCACATGCGAGTTGATTGGGGGCCTCTCGGGATTCCTCTCTCCGTCGATGCCAGGGCCTAAGATCTTGTATGGAGTCCGTGCCGGAACCTGAGCATTCCTCTCCAGTGCAGACATGGATCCTGGGGTACTTCTGGAGTCTCCCCAGGGGAGTCAGTCCTCGTCTCGAGCGGGGGCATGCACGTGCGCTTTCCTCCCGAGCTGTAGCACAAGTGTCACGCTTCCCTTCGCGTGGATCAAGAGATCTGTGGCTTTCCCTTGAGGCTTTCCCACGAGGCTTTCCCACGAGGCTTTCTCACAGGGCTGTCCCACGATGCCACCGTGGTGTGAGTCGATCCTCGGCTTTAAAAGTCCGAGGCAGTGCAGGGAAAACAGGTTTCCCTGGAATGGACTGAGACATCTGGGGGACTCTGGGAATGGTGTCACGACCCTGGAGTTCCTCTCGCCTTCCCTGTGGAGAGCGTCTCCTCTTGTGATGCGACGGGAACGCCGGGAATTCTTTCCCGAACACGCAGGGAAAGGATCCCTCCTCTCGAGCTAGGAGGCGGAAACGGGGCTCCTCTGGATGTGGGCAGAACTCTCCTGCTTCCTCTCGAGTGGAGACGGGTATGTCGGGAAACTTCCTGAGTTGCATCAAGGGTGCGAAGGACCTTTTGGAAGCTCCAGAGGTTAGGTGTGATTAGCCTCGAGATGCCTCAGCGGAAATGGCACTCATCTCGCCTGGAGGGGAGAACCTCCTGGATGTTCTCGAGTTGCGGCAGGTGCTCTCGACTTTCGACGGGGACCTCAGGGACCCATTCTGGTGGCCTCAGGAAAGGCCATTCCCCATGGGAGTTGCTCGGGGTGACTCTTGGGATTCCTCTCCCGTCGATGCTGCGGCCTAAGACCTCGTGTGGAGTCGGTGCCAGAACCTGAGGATTCCTCTCCAGTGCTGACATGGATCTTGGGGTACTTCTGTAGTCTCCCCAGGAGACTCAGTCCTCGTCTCGAGTGGGGGGCATGCACGTGCGATTTCCTCCCGAGCTGTAGCAGCAGTGTCACGCTTCCCATCGCCTGGATCAAGGGATCTGTGGCTTTCCCTCGAGGCTTTCCCACGAGGCTTTCCCACCAAGGCTTTCCCACAGGGCTGCCCCACGTGCCACCGTGTGTGTGAGTCGATCCTCGGCTTGAAAGTCGACGGCAGTGCAGGGAAAACAGGTTTCCCTGGAATGGACCTAGACATCTGGGGGACTCTGGGAATGGTGGCACGACCCTGGAGTTCCTCTCGCCTTTCCTGTGGGAGCCCACCTCCTCTTGAGATGCGAGGAGAACGCCAGGGAATTCTTCCCGAACACGCAGGGAAAGGTTCCCTCCTCTCAAGCTATGAGGCGGAAACGGGGCCCCTCTGGATGTTTACGGTACTCTCGTGCTTCCTCTCTGAGTGGAGACCGGTATATCGGGGAACTTCTTGAGTTGCAGCAAGGGTGTGAAAGAACCTTTGGAGTTCCAGAGGTTAGGTGTGATTAGCCTCGAGACGCCTCAGCAGAAATGGGCCTCATCACACCTGGAGGGGAGAACCTCCTGGATTTTCTCGAGTTGCGGCAGGTGCTCTCGAATTACGACGGGGACCTCAGGGACCCGCTCTGGTGGCCTCAGGAAAGGCCAGTCCCCATGCGAGTTGCTCCGGGGCCTCTCGGGATTCCTCTCCCGTCGATGAAGGGGCCTAAGACCTTTTGTGGAGTCGAGTTGCCGGAACGCTGAGGGATTCCTCTCCAGTGCTGACATGGATCTTGAAGGTACTTCTGGAGTCTCCCCAGGGAGTCAGTCCTCGTCTCGAGTGGGGGCATGCACGTGCGCTTTCCTCCCGAGCTGTAGCAGCAGGTGTCCACGCTTCCCTTCGCGTGGATCAAGGGATCGTGGTTTCGGGCTTTCCCACGAGGCTTTCCCGAGTTTCCCAGGGCTGTCCCACGTGCCACCGTGGTGTGAGTCGATCCTCGGCTTGAAAGTCGAGGCAGTGCAGGGAAAACAGGTTTTCCCTGGAATGGACTGAGACATCTGGGGGACTCTGGGAATGGTGGCACGACCCTGGAGTTCCTCTCGCCTTTCCTGTGGAGAGCGCCCTCCTCTTGAGATGCGACGGGAAGCCGGGAATTCTTTCCCGACACACGCAGGGAAAGGATCCCTCCTCTCGAGCTAGGAGGCGGAAACGGGACTCCTCTGGATGTGGGCGGGACTCTCGTGCTTCCTCTCGAGTGGAGACGGATATGTCGGGAACTTCTTGAGTTGCAGCAAGGGTGTGAAGGGACCCTTCGGAAGTTCCAGAGGTTAGGTGTGATTAGCCTCGAGACGCCTCAGCGGAAATGGGCCTCATCTCGCCTGGAGGGGAGAACCTCCTGGATTTTCTCGAGTTGTGGCAGGTGCTCTCGACGTTACTGACTGGGGACCATCAGGGACCCTGCTCTGGTGGCCTCAGGAAAGGCCAGTCGCCATGCGAGTTGCTCGGGGGCCTCTCGGGATTCCTCTCCGATCGATGCAGTCGGCCTAAGACCTTGTGTGGAGTCGGTGCCCGGAACCTGAAGGATTCCTCTCCAGTGCTTACATGGATCTTGGGGTACTTCTGGAGTCTCCCCAGGTGAGTCAGTCCTCATACTCTGATTGGGGGCATGCATGTGCAATTTCCTCCCAGAGCTGTAGCAGCAGTGTCACTGCTTCCCTTCGCGTGGATCAAGGAATCTGTGGCTTTCCTCTGGAGGCTTTCCCACGAGGCTTTCCCACGAGCTTCCACGACGTTTCCCACTGGGCTGTCCCACGTACCACCGTGTGTGTGAGTCGATCCTCGGCTTGAAATGTCGAGGCAGTGCTGGGAAAACTGGTTTTCCCTGGTTATGGACTGAGACATCTGGGGGACTCTGGGAATAGTGGCACGACCCTAGGAGTTCCTCTCGCCTTTCCTGTGGTGAGCGCCTCCACTTGAGATGCGACGGGATCGCCGGGAATTCTTTCTCCGACCACACAGGGAAATGAATCCCTCCTCTCGGAAGCTATGAAGGCGGAAACGGGGCTCCTCTGGATGTGGGTGGACTCTCGTGCTTCCTCTCGATTGGAACGGGTATGTCGAGGAACTTCTTGTGTTGCAGCAAGGGTGTTAAGGACCCTTTGGAAGTTCCAGAGGTTAGGTGTGATTAGCATCGAGACGCCTCAGGGGAAATGGGCCTCATCTCGCCTGGAAGGGGAGAACCTCCTGGATTTTCTCGAGTTGCGCAGGTGACTGTGGACTTAACGACGGGGACCTCAGGGACCCGCCTGGTGGCCTCAGGAAAGCCAGTCCCCATGCGAATTGCTCGGGGGCCTCTCGGGATTCCTCTCCCGTCGATGCCGGGGCCTAAGACCTTGTGTGTAGTCGATGCCGGAACCTGAGGATTCCTCTCCAGTGCTGACATGGATCTTGGGGTACTTCTGGAGTCTCCCCAGGGAAGTCAGTCCTCGTCTCGAGTGGGGGCATGCTCGTGCGCTTTCCTCCCGAGCTGAGCAGCAGTGTCGCGCTTCCCTTCGGTGGATCAAGGGATCTGTGGCTTTCCCTCGAGGCTTTCCCACGAGGCTTTCCCACGAGGCTTTCCCACAGGGCTGTCCCACGTGCCACCGTGGTTTGAGTCGATCCTCGGCTTGAAAGTCGAGGCAGTGCAGGGAAAACAGGTTTCCCTGGAATGGACTGAGACATGTGGGGGATTCTGGGAATGGTGGCACGACCCTGGAGTTCCTCTCGCCTTTCCTGTGGAGAGCGCCTCCTCTTGAAATGCGCGGGAACGCCGGGAATTCTTTCCCGACCACGCAGGGAAAGGATCCCTCCTCTGGATCTATCAGGCGGAAACGGGGCTCCTCTGGATGTGGGCGGGACTCTCGTGCTTCCTCTCGAGTGGAGTCAGGTATGTTGGGGGAACTTCTTGAGTTGCAACAAGGGTGTGAAGGACCCTTTGGAAGTTCCAGAGGTTAGGTGTGATTAGCCTCGAGACGCCTCAGCGGAAATGGGCCTCATCTCGCCTGGAGGGGAGAACCTCCTGGATTTTCTCGAGTTGCGGCAGGTGCTCTCGACTTGAGACGTTGTCCTCAGGGACCCGCTCTGGAGGCCTCTGGAAATGCCAGTCCCCATGGGAGTTGCTCGGGGACCTCTCGGGATCCCTCTCCCGTCGATGCCGGGCCTAAGACATTGTGTGGAGTCGGTTCCGTAACCTGAGGATTCCTCTCCAGTGCTGAAATGGATCTTGGGGAACTTCTGGACTCTCCCCAGTGGAGTCAGTCCTCGTCTCGAGTGGGGGCATACAAGTGCGCTTTACTCTCGAGCTGTAGCAGCTTGTAACGCTTCCCTTCGCGTGGATCAAGGGATCTGTGGCTTTCCCTCGAGGCTTTCCCACGAGGCTTTCCCACGAGGCTTTCCCACAGGGCTGTCCCACGTGGCAACGTGGTGTGAGTCGATCCTCTGCTTGAAAGTCGAAACAGTGCAGGGAAAACAGGTTTCCCTGGAATGGACTGAGATATCTGGGGACTCTGGGAATGGTGGCACAACCCTGGAGTTCCTCACGCCTTTCCTGTGGAGAGTGCCTCCTCTTGAGATGCGACAGGAACGCCGGGAATTCTTTCCCGACCACGCAGGGAAAGGAACCCTCCTCTCGAGCAAGGAGGCCGGAAACGGGTCTCCTCTGGATGTGGGCGGGACTCTCGTGCTTCATCCTGAGTGGAGTCGGGTATGCCGGGGAACTTCTTGAGTTGTAGCAAGGGTGTGAAGGACCCTTTGGAAGTTCCAGAGTTAGGTGTGATTAGCCTCGAGACGCCTCAGCGGAAATGGGCCTCATCTCCCCTGGAGGGAGAACCTCCTGGATTTTCTCGAGTTGTGGCAGGTGCTCTCAACTTACGACGGGGACCTCAGGGACCTGCTCTGGTGGCCTCAGGAAATGCCAGTCCCCATGCGAGTTGCTCAGGGGCCTCTCGGGATTCCTCTCCCGTCGATGCCGGGGCTTAAGACCATGTGTGGAATCGGTGTCGGAACCTGAGGATTCTCTCCAGTGCTGACATGGATCTTGGGGAACTTCTGGAGCCTCCCAGGGACTCAGTCCTCGTCTCGAGTTGGCGCATCCGCGTGCGATTTCCTCCGAGCTGAAGCAGCAGTGTCACGCTTCCTTCGCGTGGATCAAGGGATCTGTGGCTTTCCCAGGCTTTCCCACGAGGCTTTCCCACGAGGCTTTCCCACAGGGCTGTCCCACGTGCCACCGTGGTGTGAGTCGATCTCGGCTTGAAAGTCGAGGCAGTGCAGGGAAAACAGGTTTCCCTGGAATGGACTGAGACATCTGGGGGACTCTGGGAATGGTGGCACGACCCTGGAGTTCCTCTCGCCTTTCCTGTGGAGAGCGCCTCCTTTGAGATGCGACGGGAACCCCGGGAATTCTTTCCCGACCACACAGGGAAAGGATCCCTCCTCTCGAGCTAGGAGGCGGAAACGGGACTCCTCTGGATGTGGGCGGGACTCTCGTGCTTCCTCTCGAGTGGAGACGGATATGTCGGGGAACTTCTTGAGTTGCAGCAAGGGTGTGAAGGACCCTTTGGAAGTTCCAGAGGTTAGGTGTGATTAGCCTCGAGACGCCTCAGCGGAAATGGGCCTCATCTCGCCTGGAGGGGAGAACCTCCTGGATTTTCTCGAGTTGTGGCAGGTGCTCTCGAGTTATGACGGGGACATCAGGGACCCTCTCTGGTGGCCTCAGGAAAGGCCAGTGCGAGTTGCTCGGGGCCTCTCGGATTCCTCTCCCGTAGATGCAGGCCTAAGACCTTGTGTGGAGTCGGTGCCCGGAACCTGAGGATTCCTCTCCAGTGCTTACATGGATCTTGGGGTAACTTCTGGAGTCTCCCAGGTGAGTCAGTCCTCATATCGATTGGGGGCATGCATGTGCAATTTCCTCCGAGCTGTAGCAGCAGTGTCACTCTTCCCTTCGCGTGGATCAAGGAATCTGTGGCTTTCCTTGGAGGCTTTCCCACGAGGCTTTCCCACGAGGCTTTCCCACTTTTCCCACTGGGCTGTCCCACGTACCACCGTGGTGTGAGTCGATCCTCGGCTTGAAAGTCGAGGCAGTGCAGGGAAAACTGGTTTCCCTGGATGGACTGAGCATCTGGGGGACTCTGGGAATAGTGGCACGACCCAGGAGTTCCTCTCGCCTTTCCTGTGGTGAACGCCTCCACTTGAGATGCGACGGGATCGCCGGGAATTCTTTCCGACCACACAGGAAAAGGATCCCTCCTCTGGAACTATGAAGGGAAACGGGGCTCCTCTGGATGTGGGTGGGACTCTCGTGCTTCCTCTCGATTGGAAACGGGTATGTCGGGAACTTCTTGTGTTGCAGCAAGGGTGTTAAGGACCCTTTGGAAGTTCCAGAGGTTAGGTGTGATTAGCCTCGAGACGCCTCAGGGGAAATGGGCCTCATCTCGCCTGAAGGGGAGAACCTCCTGGATTTTCTCGAGTTGCGGGCAGGTACTGTGGACTTAAGACGGGGACCTCAGGGACCGCCCTGGTGGCCTCAGGAAATGCCAGTCCCCATGCGAATTGCTCGGGGCCTCTCGGGATTCCTCTCCCGTCGATGCCGGGGCCTAAGACCTTGTGTGTAGTCGATGCCGGAACCTGAGGATTCCTCTCCAGCCCTGACATGGATCTTGGGGTACTTCTGGAGCCTCCCAGGGAAGTCAGTCCGCGTCTCGAGTCGGGGCATGCACGTGCTTTCCTCCCGAGCTGTAGCAGCAGTGTCGCGCTTCCCTTCGCGTGGATCAAGGATCTGTGCTTTCCCTCGAGGCTTTCCCAGGAGGCTTTCCCACGAGGCTTTCCCACAGGGCTGTCCCACGTGCCACCGTGGTGTGAGTCGATCCTCGGGTTGAAAGTCGAGGCAGTGCAGGGAAAACAGGTTTCCTTTGGAATGGACTGAGACATCTGGGGGACTCTGGAATGGTGGCACGACCCTGGAGTTCCTCTCGCCTTTCCTGTGGAGAGCGCCTGCCGGAAGCCTTTGTGAGGAATCCCGCCCGTGACAAGGTCATGAGGAAGGAAGCTGACATACGCAAGGCGTGCTCAGACTTCAGGGCCCCTCTGGAAATTCCTAAGCATGTACCCCAACAAAAATCTGCCGGCTTTTGTGCTCTGCTTTTCCACTCTTCTGACATTTTCTGGAAAAAGTCAATTCAGGGCTTTAGTCTACTGCATTTGAAAGAGTGTTTCAATCCAAAAAACCCCTCCGATGGCTTTCTAGCCTGCCTGCAGGACTCTGCAAGTGTGTTTGTTTGAGGCCTCCTGACCGCAGAGGCACAGGAAGCTTAAAACATCCTAGGAATGTAGGGGCTTCCGAGGAGTCAAAATCTTTAGAATAGGACTGATTATAAGTTTCATTTGGTCAATGTTTGCTGCCAAATTTTCATATCCTTTATTTTTAGATATAGTTGGTATATAGAAAAACAAGTAGTAGACCTAGTATTAGCAACATTAGATCCTCGAGTTAAGTACCTTCTTTGTTATATCCCACTGCACCTTTGTTCTATCGCACTGCACCTTTGTTCTATAGAGATGTAACTTTAATGCTTTAAGGAGATGCAGATTAAAAAAACACTTCAGGGGAAACAAAATTAACATTCATTAAGGAAGAGAGCTAAAAAAGTGTTAACAAGCCTCTTGGCCAGAAGATAATGTAAATCACCAGAGACCTTTTGTATACAAAATGATGTATAGAAAGAGTCTGCGCTGCGAACGCTACATAATTCTGTGTTACCCATTGATCTCCATGTTTTATCAAAAGTATAAAAGGCCTTCTGAACAATAAAGGATTGGACCAGTTTCTCGAACTAGTCTCTCGGCCTAGTTTCTTGGGACTCTGGATCCCCCCATGTCTCTCTCTCTCTCTTCTCTCCCCTTCCCTCTCTCTGCTCTTTACTTTAACTTCAGGCTGAATCTCCATCTGGGGCGCGGAGGCTCGCCAGGTCTACTTACTTGCCCCGGCTGCTAAGACCGCACGAAAGGGAGCTTAAGGCGAGCACCCTTAGATATTCAAGCGGGCGCCGGTGGCCAAACGTAGATGGTGCAAATTCCTTGTCTGGAATTTTAAATGGCCTTCCGTGAAAACCAAGCTATTCAGCCCTCTTCCTCCAATTAATCTTCTTATTACACTATAGTTTCTTAACCTAATCTTACATTAATAAACAAACAAGTCTTTCCACACCAACGCCGTCCACCTTCGAATTCCCTGGATCCACTGGGGCTGGACCCTGGCAAGCGCCTCCACTTGAGATGCGACGGGAACGCGGGGAATTCTTTCCCCACCACGCAGGAAAAGGATCCCTCCTCTCGAGCTAGGAGGCGGAAACGGGGCTCCTCTGGATGTGGGCGGGACTCTCGTGCTTCCTCTCGAGTGGAGACGGGTATGTCAGAGAACTTCTTGAGTTGCAGCAAGGGTGTGAAGGACCCTTTGGAAGTTGCAGATGTTAGATGTGATTAGCCTCGAGACGCCTCAGCGGAAATGGGCCTCATTTCGCTGGAGGGGAGAACCTCCTGGATTTTCTCGAGTTGCGGCAGGTGCTCTCGACTTACGACGGGGACCTCAGGGACCCGCTCTGGTGGCCTCAGGAAAGTCCAGTCCCCATGCGAGTTGCTCGGGGGCCTCTCGGGATTCCTCTCCATCGATGCCGGGGCCCCTAGATCTTGTGTGGAATCGGTGCCGGAACCTGAGGATTCCTCTCCAGTGCTGACATGGATCTTGGGTACTTCTGGAGTCCTG
>NW_017207425.1:0-4424 GCF_001704415.2 Capra hircus | reverse complement strand
GACTATTGTTTATTTATAAGTGTAAGATTAGATTAGAAACTACTGTTAGTAAGAAGATTAAGTGGAGGAAACGACAGGCTGAACTAGCTTGGTTTATCTCGGACGCTCATAAAATTCCAGACAAGGAATGCACGATCCTACGTTGGCCAACTGCGGCGCCCCATTGAATATCTAAGGGTGCAATCGTCGCCTTAAGCTCCCTTTCGTGCGGGTCTTAACAGCCAGGGCAAGTAAGTAGACCTGGCGAGACTCCGCACTCCAGGTGGAGATTCATCCTGAAGTTATAGTAAAGAGCAGAGAGAAGGAAAGTTAGAGAAGAAGAAAGAGAGAGAAAGACACGGGGGGAGCCAGAGTCCCAAGAAACCAGGCTGAGAGACTAGTTCGAGAAGCTGGTCCGAGAATCTGGCCCCCGGCCCCTGGCCTCCTCCTTTATTGTTCAGAAGGCCTTTTATACTTTTTGATAAAACATGGAGATCAATGGATAACACAAAATTATATAGTGTTCGCAACCCAGATTCTTTCTGTATATCATTTTGAATACAAAAGGTCTCAGGTGATTTGCATTATCTTCTGGCCAAGAGGCTTTGTTAACACTTTTTGGCTCTCTTCCTTAATGAATGTTAATTTTGTTTTCCCTGAAGTGTTTTTCTTTAATCTGCATCTCCTTAAAGCATTAAAGTTACATCTCTATAGAATAAAGGTGCAGTGGGTTATAACAAAGAAGGTACTTAACTCAAAGATCTAATGTTGCTAATACCAGGTCTACTACTTGTTTTTCTATATACCAACTATATCTAAAAATAAAGGATATGAAAAATTTGGCAGCAAGCATTGACCCCCAAAAATGAAACTTTTAATCAGTCCTATTGTAAAGATTTGACTCCTCGGAAGCTCCTGCATTCCTAGGATGTTTTAAGCTTCCTGTGTCTCCTGCCGTCAGGAGGCCTCAAACAATCACAAGCGCAGCTGTACGAGTCCTACAGGCAGGCTAGAAAGAAATCAGAGGGTTTTTGGATTGAAACACTCTTTCAAATGCAGAAGACTAACGGCCTGAATTGACTTTTTCCAGAAAAGGTCAGAAGAGTGAAAAAGCAGAGCACAAAAACCGGCAGATTTTTGTTGGGGTACGTGCTTAAAAATTTCAAGAGGGATCCCTGAAGTCTGAGCACGCCTTGCGTATGTCAGCTTCCTTCATCATAACCTTGTCACGGGCGGGCTACCTCACACTGGCTCCCGGCAGTCTTAGGCCCCGGCATCGACGGGAGAGGAATGCCGAGAGCCCCCGAGCAAGGCGCATGGGGACTGGCCTTTCCTGAGGCCAACAGAGCGGGTCCCTGAGGTCCCCATTGTAAGTCGAGAGCACCTGCCGCAAGTCGAGAAAATCCAGGAGGTTCTCCCCTCCAGGCGAGATGAGGCCCATTTCCGCTGAGGCGTCTCGAGGCTAAATCATATCTAACATCTGGAACTTCCAAAGGGTCCTTCACAACCTTGCTGGCAACTCAAATAGTTCCCCGACATGCCCGTCTCCACTCGAGAGGAAGCACGAGAGTCCCCGCCCACATCCTGAGGAGCCCCGTTTCCGCCTCCTAGCTCGAGAGGAGGGATCCTTTCCTGCGGTGGTCGGGAAAGAATTCCCGGCATTTCCGTCGCATCTCAAGAGGAGGCGCTCTCCACAGGAAAGGCGAGAGAAAACTCCAGGGTCGTTCCACCATTCCCAGAGTCCCCCAGATGTCTCAGTCCATTCCAGGGAAACCTGTTTTCCCTGCACTGCCTCGACGTTCAAGCCGAGGATCGACTCACACCACGGTGGCACGTGGGAACAGCCCTGTGGGAAAGCCTCGTGGGAAAGCCTCGTGGGAAAGCCTCGAGGGAAAGCCACACATCCCTTGATCCACGCGAAGGGAAGGGCAACACTTCTGCTACAACACGGGAGGAAAGTGCACGTGTATGCCCCTACTCGCGGACGAGGACTGACGCCCCTGGCGAGACTCCAGAAGTAGCCCAAAATCAATGTCAGCACTGGAGAGGAATCCTCAGGTTTCGGCACTGGACTCCACACAAGGTCTTAGGCCCCAGCATCGAAGGGAGAGGAATCCCGAGAGGTCCCCGAGGAACTCGCATGGGGACTGTCCTTTCCTGAGGCCACCCAGAGCGGGTCCCTGAAGTCCCCGTCGTAAGTCGAGAGCACCTGTCCCAACTCGAGAAAATACAGGAGGTTCTCCCTGCCAGGCGAGATGAGGCCATGTCCGCTGAGGCGTCTCGAGGCTAATCACACCTAACCTCTGAACTCCCAAAGGGTCCTTCACACTTTTACTGCAACTTTAGAAGTTCCCCGACATACCCGGCTCCACTCGAGAGGAAGCACGAGAGTCCCGCCCACATCCAGAGGAGCCCCGTCTCTATCTCATAGCTCGAGAGGAGGGATACTTTCCCTGCGTGTTCGGGAAAGAATTCCCGGCTTTCCCGTCGCATGTCAAGAGGAGGCGCTCTCCACAGGAAAGGCGAGAGGAACTCCAGGGTCGGGCCACCATTCCACAGTCCCCCAGATGTCTCAGTCTATTCCAGGGAAACCTGTTTTCCCTGCACTGCCTCGACTTTCAAGCCGAGGATCGACTCACTTCACGGTGGCACGTGGGACAGCCCTGTGGGAAAGCCTCGTGCGAAAGCCTCATGGGAAAGCCTCGAGCGAAATTCACAGATCCCTTGATCCACGCGAAGGGAAGCGTGACACTGTGCTACAGCTCGGGAGGAAAGCGCCCGTGCATGCCCCCACTCGAGACGAGGACTGACTTCCCTGGGGAGACTCCAGAAGTACCCCAAGATCCATGTCGGCACTGGAGAGGAATCCTCAGGTTCCGGCACCGACTCCACACAAGGTCTTAGGATCCAGCATCGACGGGAGTGGAATCCCGAGAAGCACGCGAGCAACTCGCATGGGGACTGGCCTTTCCTGAGGCCACCAGATCGGGACTCTTAGGTCCCCTTTGTAAGTCGAGAGCACCTGCCGCAACTCGAGAAAATCCAGGAGGTTCTCCCCTCCAGGCGAGATGAGGCCCATTTCCACTGAGGCGTCTCAGGGTAATCAGACCTAACCTCTGCAACTTCCAAAGGGTCCTTCACAACCTTGCTGAAACTCAAGAAGTTGCCCGACATACCCGTCTCCACTCGAGAGGAAGCACGAGAGTCCCGCCCACATCCAGAGGAGCCCCGTTTCCGCCTCCTAGCTCGAGAGGAGGGATCCTTTTACTGCGTGGTCGGAAAAGAATTCCTGCCGTTTCCGTCGGCAACTCAAGAGGAGGTACTCTCCACAGGAAAGGTGAGAGGAACTTCAGGGTCATGACACCATTCCCAGAGTCCCCCAGATGTCTCAGTCCATTCCAGGGAAACCTGTTTTCCCTGCACTGCCTCGACTTTCAAGCCGAGGATCGACTCACACCACGGTGTCACTTGGGACAGCCCTGTGGGAAAGCCTGATGGGAAAGCCTCGTGTGTAAGCCTCGAGGGAAAGACACAGATCCCTTGATCCACGCGAAGGGAAGCGTGACACTGCTGCTACAGCTCGGGAGGAAAGCGCACGTGCATGCCCCCCACTCGAGACGAGGACTGACTTCCCTGGGAAGCCTCCAGAAGTACCCCAAGATCCATGTCGGAAATGGAGAGGAATCCTCAGGTTCGGGCACTGACTCCACACAAGGTCTTAGGACCCAGCATCGACGGGAGTGGAATCCTGAGAGGCCCGGGAGCAACTCGCATGGGGACTGGCCTTTCCTGAGGCCACCAGAGCGGGACTCTGAGGTCCCCTTTGTAAGTCGAGAGCACCTGCCGCAAGTCGAGAAAATCCAGGAGGTTCTCCCCTCCAGGCGAGAGATGAGGCCCATTTCCGCTGAGGCGTCTCGAGGCTAATCACATCTAACATCTGGAACTTCCAAAGGGTCCTTCACAAAACCTTGCTGCAACTCAAATAGTTCCCGACATGCCCGTCTCCACTCGAGAGGAAGCACGAGAGTCCCGCCCACATCCTGAGGAGCCCCGTTTCCGCCTCCTAGCTCGAGAGGAGGGATCCTTTCCCTGCGTGGTCGGGAAAGAATCCCGGCGTTTCGTCGCATCTCAAGAGGAGGCGCTCTCCCACAGGAAAGGCGAGAGGAACTCCAGGGTCGTGCCACCATTTCCCAGAGTCCCCCCCAGATGTCTCAGTCCATTCCAGGGAAACCTGTTTTCCCTGCACTGCCTCGAGCGTTCAAGCCGAGGATGCGACTCACACACCACGGTGGCACGTGGGACAGCCTGTGGGAAAGCCTCGTGGGAAAGCCTCGAGGGAAAAGCCACACATCCCTTGATCCACGCGAAGGGAAGGGCAACACTTCTGCTACAACACGGGAGGAAAGTGCACGTGTATGCCCTACTCGCGACGAGGACTGACGCCC
>NW_017207424.1:0-4425 GCF_001704415.2 Capra hircus | reverse complement strand
TGATGAACATAGATGCAAAAATCCTCAACAAAATTCTAGCAATCAGAATCCAACAACACATTAAAAAGATCATACACCATGACCAAGTGGGCTTTATCCCAGGGATGCAAGGATTCTTCAATATCCGCAAATCAATCAATGTAATACACCACATTAACAAATTGAAAAATAAAAACCATATGATTATCTCAATAGATGCAGAGAAAGCCTTTGACAAAATTCAACATCCATTTATGATAAAACTCTCCAGAAAGCAGGAATAGAAGGAACATACCTCAACATAATAAAAGCTATATATGACAAACCCACAGCAAACATTATCCTCAATGGTGAAAAAATTGAAAGCATTTCCCCTAAAGTCAGGAACAAGACAAGGGTGCCCACTTTCACCACTACTATTCAACATAGTTCTGGAAGTTTTGGCCACAGCAATCAGAGAGAAAAAGAAATAAAAGGAATCCAAATTGGAAAAGAAGAAGTAAAACTCTCACTGTTTGCAGATGACATGATCCTCTACATAGAAAACCCTAAAGACTCCACCAGAAAATTACTAGAGCTAATCAATGAATATAGTAAAGTTGCAGGATATAAAATCAACACACAGAAATCCTTGCATTCCTATACACAATAATGAGAAAGTAGAAAAAGAAATTAAGGAAACAATTCCATTCACCATTGCAACGAAAAGAATAAAATACTTAGGAATATATCTACCTAAAGAAACAAAAACTTATATATAGAAAACTATAAACACTGATGAAAGAAATCAAAGAGGACACAAATAATGGAAAATATACCATGAGGAATGCGAGCTGCAAAAATATATCTCAAGCTTCTCTGGTTCCATTCTTCTTTCTCAAGATTGCTTTGGCTATTCGAGGTTTTTGTATTTCCATACAAATTGTGAAATTCTAGCTCTGTGAAAAATGTAGCTTGATAGGGATTGCATGAATCTATAGATTGCTTTGGGTGGTATACTCATTTTCACTATATTGATTCTTCCATCCATGAACATGGTATATTTCTCCATCTATTTGTGTCCTCTTTGATTTCTTTCATCAGTGTTTTATAGTTTTCTATAATATAGGTCTTTAGTTTCTTTAGGTAGATATATTCCTAAGTATTTTATTCTTTTCATTGCAATGGTGAATGGAATTGTTTCCTTAATTTTTTTCTACTTTCTCATTATTGTGTATAGGAATGCAAGGGATTTCTGTGTGTTGATTTTATATCCTGCAACTTTACTATATTCATTGATTAGCTCTAGTAATTTTCTGGTGGAGTCTTTAGGGTTTTCTATGTAGAGGATCATGTCATCTGCAAACAGTGAGAGTTTTACTTCTTCTTTTCCAATTTGGATTCCTTTTATTTCTTTTTCTGCTCTGATTGCTGTGGCCAAAAACTTCCAGAACTATGTTGAATAGTAGTGGTGAAAGTGGGCACCCTTGTCTTGTTCTGACTTTAGGGGAAATGCTTTCAATTTTTCACCATTGAGGATAATGTTTGCTGTGGGTTTGTCATATATAGCTTTTATTATGTTGAGGTATGTTCCTTCTATTCCTGCTTTCTGGAGTTTTTATCATAAATGGATGTTGAATTTTGTCAAAGGCTTTCTCTGCATCTATTGAGATAATCATATGGTTTTTTATTTTTCAATTTGTTAATGTGGTGAATTACATTGATTGATTTGCGGATATTGAAGAATCCTTGCATCCCTGGGATAAAGCCCACTTGGTCATGGTGTATGATCTTTTTAATGTGTTGTTGGATTCTGATTGCTAGAATTTTGTTAAGGATTTTTGCATCTATGTTCATCAGTGATATTGGCCTGTAGTTTTCTTTTTTTGTGGCATCTTTGTCAGGTTTTGTATTAGGGTGATGGTGGCCTCATAGAATGAGTTTGGAAGTTTACCTTCCTCTGCAATTTTCTGGAAGAGTTTGAGTAGGATAGGTGTTAGCTCTTCTCGAAATTTTTGGTAGAATTCAGCTGTGAAGCTGTCTGGTCCTGGGCTTTTGTTTGCTGGAAGATTTCTGATTACAGCTTCAATTTCTGTGCTCGTGATGGGTCTGTTAAGGTTTTCTATTTCTTCCTGGTTCAGTTTTGGAAAGTTGTACTTTTCTAAGAATTTGTCCATTTCTTCCACGTTGTCCATTTTATTGGCATATAATTGCTGACAGTAGTCTCTTATGATCCTTTGTATTTCTGTGTTGTCTGTTGTGATCTCTCCATTTTCATTTCTAATTTTATTGATTTGAGTTTTCTCCCTGTATTTCTTGATGAGTTTGGCTAAATGGTTTGTCAATTTTATTTATCCTTTACCAGTGCAGGGTCTTTTCCAATGAGTCAGCTCTTCGCATGAGATGGTCAAAGTATTGGAGTTTCAGCTTCAACATCAGTCCTTGCTATGACACCCAGGACCGATCTCCTTAAAATGGACTGGTTGGATCTCTTTGCAGTCCAAGGGACTCTCAAGAGTCTTCTCCAACACCACAGTTCAAAAGCATCAACTCTCATATCTATACATGACCACTGGAAAAACAATAGCCTTGCCTAGATGTACCTTTGTTGACAAAATAATGTCTCTGCTTTTTAATATGCTGTCTAGGTTGGTCATAACTTTCCTTCCAAGGAGTAGTGGTGGTTTAGTCACTAAGTCATGTCCGACTCTTGTGACCCCATGGACTGTAGCCTGCCAGGCTCTTCTGTCCATGGGATTCTCCAGGCAAGAATACTGGAGTGGGTTTGCTATTTCCTTCTCCAGAGGATCTTCCCGACACAGGTATTGAACCCAGGTCTCCTGCACTGCAGGCAGATTCTTTACCAACTGAGCTATGAGGGAAGCTCTTCTAAGGAGTAAGCATCTTTTAATTTATAACCGTCTTTTAATTTCATGGCTGCAATCACCATATGCAGTGATTTTGGAGCCTAGAAAAAAACAAAGTCAGCCACTGTTTCCCCATCTATTTGCCATAAAATGATGGGACCAGATGCCATGATCTTAGTTTTCTGAATGTTGAGCTTTAAGCCAACTTTTTTCACTCTCCTCTTTCACTTTCATCACGAGGCTCTTTAGTTCTTCTTCACTTTCTGCCATAAGAGTGGTGTCATCTGCATATCTGAGGTTATTGATATGTCTCCCAGCAATCTTGATTCTAGCTTTTGCTTCTTCTAGCCCAGCGTTTCTCCATGATGTACTCTGCATATAAGTTAAATAAGCAGGGTGACAACAGACAGCCTTGATGCACTCCTTTTCCTATTTGGAACCAGTCTGTTTTTCCATGTCCAGTCCTAACTGTTGCTTCCTGACCTGCATACAGGTTTCTCAAGAGGCAGGTCAGGTGGTCTGGTATTCCCCTCTCTTTCAGAATTTTCCACAGTTTATTGTGATCCACACAGTCAAAGGCTTTGCATAGTCAATAAAGCAGAAGTAGATGTTTTTTTTGAACTCTCTTGCTTTTTCCATGATCCAACAGATGTTGGCAATTTGATCTCTGGTTCCTCTGCTTTTTCTAAAACCAGCTTGAACATCGGAAAGTTCACAGTTCACGTATTGCTGAAGCCTGGCTTGGAGAATTTTGAGCATTACTTTAGTAGCATGTGAGATGAGTGCAATTGTCCAGTAGTTTAAACATTCTTCAGCATTGCCTTTCTTTAGGTTTGGAATGAAAACTGTCTTTTTCCAGTCCTGTGGCCTCTGCTGAGTTTCCCAAATTTGCTGGCATATTGAGTGCAGCACTTTCACAGCATTGTCTTTAAAATACTTCAAATGAAGTTAGAGTCTTTTTACTTGATATCAATTTTGTAATGAGTTCAGGGGTATCACTTGCCCTGGGATAACTACTGCACGTCAGTTTACTTTAAAGACACTCTAAATGTCTTTAAAGAAAATCACAAGTATCATACACCTAAAGTGAATTAAATCTTTTTATTTTTATCATGAGGATTATTTCCTGGGATATATCAGGAGAAGCTCTTAAGTTAGATGTTTGGATTAAAATATTTACAATAATCTTATTTTTACATATTTCTGGAGGTACTCACAAAGTTAAACTAGGTAAACTTCCAGGAGAGATACATTGGTTATCACTGAAAAGAATTAGTTGTCAGGATTATAGGACCATAATTCTCAAAGAATTTCATATACAAGCTATTCCTTATGCTGTGATAATATGATGAGAAGGGATGTAAGTCAGCCTCATTTGAGGGTTACAGTTAATGACTGAATCATGATATTCCATTTATTTTTCAGTATAAAGAAAGGGGGTTCACTTAATATATAGTTTTATATCAATCAGAATTATCCAGGGTAGTACCAACAGTAGGTATACATATATGAAGACAAATATAGAAATCAACCTATATCACTCTCTTTGTAAACCTATGTATACACATATATTATATCTAAAGATATATATTATTAGATT
>NW_017207423.1:0-4425 GCF_001704415.2 Capra hircus | reverse complement strand
GCAATTGCGCGGTAGTTTGAGCATTCTTTGGCATTGCCTTTCTTCGGGATTGGAATGAAAACTGACCTTTTCCAGTCCTGGGGCCACTGCTGGGTTTTCCAAAATTTGCTGGCATATTGAGTGCAGCACTTTCAACAGCATCATCTTTCAGGATTTGAAAATAGCTCAACTGGAATTCCATCACCTCCACTAGCTTTGTTCGTAGTGATGCTTTCTAAGGCCCACTTGACTTCACATTCCAGGATGTCTGGCTCTAGATGAGTGATCACACCATCATGATTATCTGGGTCATGAAGATCTTTTTTGTACAGTTCTTCTGTGTATTCTTGCCACCTCTTCTTAATATCTTCTGCTTCTGTTAGGTCCATACCATTTCTGTCCTTCATCGAGCCCATCTTTGCATGAAATGTTCCCTTGGTATCTCTAATTTCTTGAAGAGATCTCTAGTCTTTCCGATTCTGTTCTTTTCCTCTATTTCTTTGCATTGATCACTGAGGAAGGCTTTCTTATCTCTTGCTATTCTTTGGAACTCTGCATTCAAATGCTTGTATCTTTCCTTTTCTCCTTTGCTTTTCACTTCTCTTCTTTTCCCAGCTATTTGTAAGGCCTCTTCAGACAGCCTTTTTGCTTTTTTGCATTTGTTTTCTATGGGATGGTCTTGATCCCTGTCTCCTGTATAATGTCACGAACCTCTGTCCATAGTTCATCAGGCACTCTATCAATCAGATCTAGGCCCTATATCTATTTCTCACTTCCACTGTATAATCATAAGGGATTTGATTTAGGTCATACCTGAATGATCTAGTGGTTTTCCCTACTTTCTTCAATTTAATTCTGAATTTAGCAATAAGGAGTTCACGATCTGAGCCACAGTCAGCTCCTGGTCTTGTTTTTTGTTGACTGTATAGAGCTTTTCCATCTTTGGCTGCAAAGAATATAATCAGTCTGATTTGAGTGTTGACCATCTGGTGATGTCCATGTGTAGAGTCTTCTCCTGTGTTGTTGGAAGAGGGTATTTGCTATGACCAGTGCATTTTCTTGGCAAAACTCTATTAGTCTTTGCCCTGCTTCATTCCATTTTCCAAGGCCAAATTTGCCTGGTATATTTATTGGTATAGTTATTCACAATATTTCCTCATCCTCTTTTAAAATCTTTATGAATAATGGAAATGCCTGCTCTTTCATTCCAGATATTCGTAATTTGCATATTCTATCAATTTGGCTGGATGTTTATCTGTGTTATTTTATCTTTTAAACTATCTTTTGATTTAATTGATTTATATAACTCTTCACACCTTTTATCCATTCATTTTTACCTTTTCTTTAATATTCCTTCTTTCAAGTTCACTGGATTTAATATGCTCTTTCTTTCTACTTTCTTAAGGTGACAGTTTAAATCATTGATTTTAGATGCTCTTCTAATAATTATTTAAGCTATAAATTTCCCTTTATGCATGTCAGCTGCATGCTACAAATCTGCCTATATGTCTTTTCGTTTTGGTTTAATTCAAAATACTGTCCAATCTTTATTTCAACTTTTCTTTGAACCATGAATTGTTTAGAAACATATCTTATTGCCAAATATATGGTGATTCTCTCTCTCTCTCTTTTATATTGTTGTTAGGGAGATTAAATGGAAATCGTCTTGTTCAGGCTTCAGAGACAAGATAGCAAAGCATGTCTCTGACCTTGTTTATGACCTGCCTGAACACTGTCCTGACTACATGCCTGCTGTGAGTGAAAGCAGAGAGATAGGAGATGGGTCTTTGGAATTGTTGATCCCCTGGAGGAGGTTTGTCCAAAACCACCTGGGGCTTAACATTTCAAGATTTTCACAATGTGGACTAAAAAAGATATACACTTGAGAGCTGTGAGTAAGCTTTATTTGGAGCAAAATGAGGACTGCAGCCTGGGAGGCAGCATCTCAGATAGCGCTATGAGACTGATCCAAAGTGGCAGTGGGGGAAAGACAATATAAGGTTTTGGTGAAGGGGAGTTGGATACCATGAAGCACTCATTTTACAAAAGGTTTTTTGTTAGTCATGAGGATCTGATATCACCATGAAGGGATTTAGTGCTTCTCTAGATATGAGGAGATGCAAGGATGGAGATCATAAAATCTGTTACTAAACACATCCAACTATCTGAAGACCTGTCCCACCAGATTCCCTGAAGCAGAGTGCCTCACTCCACCCTGAACTCCCTCAGGGGTTGCTGAAGGTCAACAGCTATAGCAGCATGGGGTTCTATCTCTGTAGAGGCAGATGACAAATGCCTCTATTATTCAGTCATTGGCAATGATCTTGGTAAGTGCAAATTCGTCGTTGACAAAGAAAAAACAAACAGCACTGTAAAAAAAAAAAAAAATTAACTTAAAACCAATCACTCCTAGGAAGTCCTAGGAGTGATGCATTACCTGGGACTTTTCCCAACTGAGACTCCAGATTGCTATTACATGGGGACTTCCCAGTGCTGTTTGAGTCTGGATGTTGTCTACCCAATTTGGTGATGTGTTAATATGTACTGTTGGGCTTCCCTGGTGGCTCACACAGTAAAGAATCTGCCTGCAATGCAGAGTCTGGCAGGCTATAGTCCATGGGGTCGCAAAGCATCAGAAACAACTGAGTAACTAACATCCCTAAATAATAAGTAATATGTGCTGTAACTCTTTACTGTTTCTATTTCTCTTTTTGTTTAATGATCATATATTGAAAGTAAGTTATATAATTCTTCATTAAATATTGAAATTGCTTATTTGTGTATAATAAGTGATTTCTTTTGTTAATGAATCCTTTGAACTTGAAACAAAAGTTAAAGCTTTTGGCAAAACACTTGTTTAATTGAACTGCAATCACAGAACGTTTTTCATATAATTTTCAGTCATTGTAAATATACAAAAAAATGTTTAATGGTCCAGAATTTGTTTTTTCTTGGTGAGTGTTCCTTGTGCTCTTGAAAAGGATACACTTTATGCTATGGCTGGATGGAATGTATATGTCAACCAGGTCAAGTCTGTTGATAGTGTGGTCAAATCTTTCAAACCTCACAGTCTCTTCTTATCTCCTTACTGTAATCCTCTTGCATCTTGTAAAAACATTTGGCACCCAGTCATAAGTTGCTCAGCCATGTTCGACTCTTTGTGACCACATGGGCTGTGACCTACCAGGCTCCTCCATCCATGGGATTTTCCAGGCAAGAATACTGGAGTGGGTTGCCATTTCCTTCTCCAGGAGATCTTCCCAAACCCAGGGATTGAACCCAGCTCTCCTGCATTGTAGGCAGACACTTTACCATCTGAGCCACCAGGGAAATCCAGCAACAGCTAAATTATCTGAGGTCAACCTAGTATCTTGTCACTAAAGAGAAGTATATGGCTTCTTCACCACCACAGAATATCACATACTCATAGATCCTATCTATATACTCTCAGAAAGGACTTTGATTTTTGGTTTTTATGTGTTTGTCTTGGTAATATAAAGCTATTATACCAGATGGCCTTATTTTTTAAATAAGTAAAGAGTGTCAGAGAGCTATATTTCTAAAAAAAGCAAGATGAAGACAATGAGTGTTTCTTTTATTGCAGGTGTTTACTTTTAATGTAATGTAATTTGGAGAATCTCCCCTCCAAAATTCGACATTAAACACCCTCCCCCCGCAATGTTTTCAAAGTAAGTACATCTTATATATAGGTCCACATTTCTGGCATAGGTCACTTCAGACACTTAATAATTTCAGGCAGACTAATTTAAAGAGGTAACTATTATGTTTTCAGCTTCAGATTGATGGAAAATTTCTCATGAACTTGCGATTCATTTGAAGACTGCTGCTTGTAATTGAAAGTTTAATTCAGACTCTAAAATTCATTCCCTGAGACACACTTGGGAGAAGGAAATGGCAACCCACTCCAGTGTTCTTGCCTGGAGAATCCCAGGGACAGAGGAGCCTGGTGGCTGCTGTCTATGGGGTCACACAGAATCGGACACGACTGAAGCAACTTAGCAGCAGCAGATGCTATTGACCTCCCCTTAATTCCATCACAGATAATGCAATTATTGACAAAATTTCAGGCAAGTTTCAAAGAAGCGTAAAGGTAAAATCCATGGAAAGTAACTCTTGTTTGTCTTGATACATAACTGGCTTCTTTTTGTTTCAGTGATGCATTGTTTAACTTCTTACTTAGGTTACATTGTGCAGCCAGGGTTAATTTTCTTTCCTTACTTTAGTTTAGTCCTTTCTCAGTGTACACAGTTATCACTGGAATGTCTCTTTATTGACCCCTTAAATCCATTCTCTACATCAGACCCAGTTAACTTCCAAAAATGAAAACATCATATTTCATCACTACCAAAAACTCTCCCTCAGTGTCAAAAAATAAAATAAAATATCCCAATGTAAGAAATGAATAAACTGGACTTACATTTATTT
>NW_017207422.1:0-4425 GCF_001704415.2 Capra hircus | reverse complement strand
CCCCTGTGGCCGAGCAGGATGGGCAGCAGTGGGGAGGGCTGCGGCCAGGCCAGCGACCGCCTGGGGGGTGCGGGCAACCCAGTTCTGAGATGCGAGGCAAATTTCTAAACTCCTCACTCCGTGTCCCTGGCTCCTCCTTGAAGGTGTGCGTGTTACCTGAGGGCAGGGTGCTGGGAGCCCAACAGTTATGTGGTGCGCGTGAGGCCCTGCCGCCCAGATCACGCTCGGTCAGTGTCAAGCGTGGCTGGGGTGGCTGCCCTGGCTCAGCACACGTCCCTCAAGAGGCCACACAGGGTTCCACCTACAGCATGCACCTCAGGGGTGCTCACGATGCCCAGCGCCCATCAGTTTCAGGACATTTTCGCCCCCGCCCCCACCGGCTGTCACCCTCCCCTCCCGGCCCTGCCTTGAGAACCACAAACCTTCCCTCGGCGGGTCTGCAGATTTCACACCAATGGAATCCTGCTCTCTGCGCTCCTTTGTGACTAATAATACGTTTTTGAGCTCATTTGGTGCCAGTAAAGATCAAATGAGATAAAGTCTGTGTACATAAATTCATGCTCTATTATTAAATTTTGATCATTTGGCCTGGGTTTTGTCCTGCCCCCGATGGCGGCTGTTTATGATAAATATGTCCTTTCATCTGTCCCCATAACAGTAATTAGTCAAAAATAAATCAACAGCTAAAGGTCTGCTGAAAATCGTCCGGTGGCCCCTCAAACTTACAATCGATTTCCTCTCATTTTGGTTCAGTTCCAGCTGAAGCAGCGGGGGCAGGGACGCCTGGCAGGACACGGTCCCAGGCTGGTGTGGATGTGGGCGCTGACCCTGGTGGGTGGCCCTGTGCGCAGAGCAAGGGCGTCTTGGAAGCTGCATCACTCTCAGGGCCTCTGTGGGCACGCGCAGGGAGCAGGGGCCACTGACGACGTGGGCAGTGCCGGGCCGGGGCGGGAATCGAGGCTCGGGAAACACTCCGTGTGCTAGACCCCCACGCCCCTCACCTCCTACGACTTCTGCTGGGCTGTTGTTCGGAGGGAAGAGGCAACAGGGCGGAACCAGGGAAATGTCTTGGGCAGAACCCAAGTCCTTTGGAGACAGGAAGAGCTGGAGGTCCCAGGCTAATCTTCAAGTCATTTGGGGCAGGTGGGACTGTGTCTGTTCCCAAGGTAAAAACTGCAGAAAAGAGACAGGGATGCCGGGAGACGCTGGTCGCCAGTGCAGACACCCTGGTGGGCCTGCTGCTGGAGCAGTCAGGGGAAGATGCCCAGGAAGCTGCTGGGTATACGGCCTGGGGCTCAGGAATGGGCCGGAAATACTGTGGTTCTGCTGACAAAGGCCTCCCTCAAGCCCCGCTCTGTGCAGGACACACAGGACGAGACCAGCAGGCCTTGCTCCGTGGGCCACACGGATGGAGATGCCAATGATGACACTTTGTTCTCGGGCGAGATGCCTGGTGCTGTGCGGGCATCATGTGTGATCCGCATGGAGCCGCACGAGGTCAGAGCCATTCAACCGACGAGAGGACAGACAACTGCTCAGACCACACAGCTCATAAGCGGAGGAAGCGGAGGGGACCGTGGGCATCTGAGCCCCAGAGTGGCCAGGAGTGCTTGGTCAGCACTTCCAAACGCTAGGGAAGGGGAGAAGCTATACGGAAGCTTCCTGAATGGGGCAGAGGGACTGCGACCCCGGGGGGAGCTGGGCCAGGGAGCTGTGAGCAGAGGCACTCACCCACCCTCGGGCACAACTGCCCTGGAGCATCTCCGCCAGTCGCAGCCTGGGACCCGCCCCTGCATCGCTGGCGTGGCCTGCGGCCCCTGGCAACGTCTTCGTCAGGATCTGGGTTATTGCTTTTGTTCATATACTGGGTGCGGCTGGACCTGAGAGGCCGACAGGAGAGAGAGCAGGGAACAATGGGTGGGGTGGCCAGGGAGAGCCCGGGTCAGGATGCAAAGCGTCCGCGTGTTTATTAGACACAGGCCGCACGGCGGCCGCCCAGTTGGAAATGGCAGCAGTGCCTCAGGCGGACCTCAGCACAGACACCGGGGGCTCCGGCCACCAGAATCGGGCTGACCGTCAGGGAGTCAGAGGTGGAGTCTGAGTGGGAGAAACAGCCTCGTCAGTCAGATGGCCTGAAACACGGGGGTCTCCTCCCCGTCTCCCAAGAGAGCAGAGACTCCAGGCCTTCTCTGACCCTTGCCAGCTCCCAGGCACCCGCCTGAGGGGCCCCACGCACCCACCTGCGGGACCCCACGTTCCTGCTCAGGCCAGCTTCTCAGACAGGGCTCAGAGCCCCGGGCTGCTGGCCTTGGCGCTCAGTGGCCCCCGGCCTTCTCCGGGGTGTGGGCCAAACGTCACAGATGCTCGCTGAGCATTTTGTCTTCGTGTTTCGTGCTGAATCATCTCACGTGCCTGGGGCTTCCCCTCTTAACCCTCCTGCCCGTCAGATGCCTTCTCTGAGGAGTGAACAGGGTCAATGACAAGCTGTGCAAAGTCAGAGGTGAGAGCCAGTCCGGAAACAGCCACGTGGACGTGCAGCCTGGCTGGTGACACCAGGGTCAGACGGTCAGATGACAGGTGACACCCTCCCACGAAGGAGTCCTAGCCCTCACAGAACCCTCAGGAGGGCTTCACAGGTGTCCCAGCCCACGGCCGGCTCCACCACAGAGAGGGCTGCCCCAGTGTAAGACGGGGAGCACCCTGAACCTGAAGTCACGTTACTAATCAGCTGTTAATGGTCTTTCCCAGCAGACTGTTTTTCTTTGAAATATTTTATTATTGGCCCAAATGTACCAAAGATGTCTATTTTCAATGGAAAACATACTTTGTTGGGCTGACATTCTCTGGGCTTTTGGGCCCGTTCCTGCCCCTGAGCCGGGGGAGGGAGCAGACATGAGCTGGAAGGTCTGTCCTTGGACCTCAGCCTGGCTCCTCCCGGAAAGGGGCCAACAGCTCCTGTCCTCTGTGTGGCCCCACCTGTTACTTCCTCACGCCCAGAACGCTCGCCGCCATCAACAGTCCCCAGCGGAAGCATCGCCACACTCTTTCGGATATCACCCTGGACAATCTTGGCCCTCGGAAAGGTCGCTCCTCCTGGGTCACATCTGGTTCTGTTCCAAGCGCTGCTCTGACCCCAGAGCCTGGCGACTTTCAGCGTCTGTGACTCAGGGGTAAAGCCCTAGTGTCACAGAGACGGCTGTCCCGCTGGCTTGTTGGATCGTTGCTTTTGGAGGACATATCTCCAGGCTCATCACCTGTTTCTCCACCACAGACGCGTTCAAGTGAAGCCACATCCCCGACCTCCGCACTGGACGGTGCTGAACGGGGCTGCCCTGAGTCCAGGCCACCACCCGGAGAAGCGCTCGCCTGAACAAGCCCGGGGGCCAGGGGACTCGCTCTCAAAGGCCACCTGCCCGTTGGGCATCTGTGGGGAAAGAGCCCCAGAATTAGCATGAGGGGTCCCACACTCACGCCACGACAGACCCCTGCTAAGATGTGAGTCCAGCCCCGGTTCCCCACGATCCTCAGAGACACGTAAGGAAGCCCTGCTTCCCTGGGGGTCACAGACCTCAGGGTACCCTCTCAGCCCCAAAAGTCACCCTGGCCTCCCACCCGCTAACATGACAGAGGGGAGGGGCCTGAGGGTCCGGGAGGGGCCTGAGGGGCCCGGGGAGGGGCTGAGGCGTCTGTTTGCAGGGAGGGGCGGGAGGCTGCGCTCTGCGGGGAGTGCTGGGCTGCTCTTCCCGGCTTCTTTGCCTTCGGACACCTTCAGGACTGTCGAGGCCGGGGCAGGGTTCTGGCTGGGCGCCCGTCCACACGGCGCTGCAGGTGGAGGCAGACGTCCGGGCGTTTTCTCTGAGCGGGGCCGTGTCCAGGAATCGATGGCACACGTGCTCCACACGAGCGCAGAGCTCAGCCTTCAGGAGACCAGGAAGTCAGGGTGGCGGTGTGCTTAAGATGCTTAGTGAAGAAAAGGGCAGGCCCTCCCCCCCTCAGACCAGGCCCTCAGAGCGAGACCTCTCTCGCCAGACCCTCAGGCCTCTCCCAGACTCCTCCCCAGACCCCTCCCAGGCCCAGGCCCCTCCAGGCCCTCAGACCCTCTCTCCAGACCCTCAGACCCTCTCCCAGACCCTCCAGACCCCTCAGGCCCCTCCCTCAGCCCCTCCCCAGACCCTCAGAGCCCCTCCCCAGGCCCCTCAGACCTCTCTCCAGACCCCTCAGACCCTCAGGCCCCTCCCCAGACTCCTCCCAGACCCCTCAGACCCCTCACCCCTCAGACCTCCTCTCCCCAGACCCCCTCCCAGACCTCCTCCTCCCAGACCCTCCCCCTCCCAGACCCCTCGGCCCCTCCCCAGGCCCCTCAGACCCCTCCCCGGACGCCTCAGCCCTCCCACCCCTCAGGCAGACCCCTCCCGGACCCCTCAG
>NW_017207421.1:0-4426 GCF_001704415.2 Capra hircus | reverse complement strand
CACTCAAAGTAGGTCCCATGCCTCCTTGGGGAGGAAGTGGGGCCCGCTTGCCTCCAAATTGCCCAAAGGCTGGAACAAGCTAGTTCTATCAGAGGTAAGAAAAGAGCAATTGGATGGATGTGGAAGCTGTTGCTGGGCCGCACTGCTTCAGGCCCCCACCCTCCGCCCCCGAGAAAACAGGCGCCTGTGGGCCCCTAGGTCCTGGATGCAGTTTCACACATAGAATGTGTCCCCATAGGAGCCAAGAATTTTCCTGACAGACCTAGGCTCACTAGAGCTCTCCTACAGAGCAAAGGGGATGGGACAGATGTGTGGCTGTGCTCTGCCTTTCCCTGGGAGTGTGGAGCCGCTCCTATGGCCCGGGCTCCAGGGGAAATTGCCCCTGAATAATGACTCCAAGAAGCGCTTTTCCAACTGGCTGAGACGTGGAGTTCTCAGGATGCAGGGAAAGCGAGTGTCCTTCGGGGAAGCAAAGGCAGTCACCTGTTATCATGACTTACTAGAATAGTAGGTACCTTCTCCGGTTGGGCAGAGGCCTTCCCTACCTGATCTGAAAAAGAAAATGAAGTAGCTCGCTGATTTGAGAAATAATTCCCAGACTTGGGTTTCCAACCAGTATAGAATCCGACAATGGCCCTGTCTTTGTAGCCACGTTAATTAACAGGTATGTGAAGCTCTAAATATCAGTGGAAATTACATACAGCATATAGGCCTCAGGGGAAATGGGCCTCATCTCGCCTGGAGGGGAGAACCTCCTGGATTTTACCCAGTTGCGGCAGGTGCTCTCGAGTTACGATGCGGACCTCAGGGACCCGCTCTGGTGGCCTCAGGAAAGGCCAGTCCCCATGCGAGTTACCAGGGGCCTCTAGGGGATTCCTCACCATCGATGCCATTGCCTAAGACCTTGTGTGGAGTCGGGCCAGACCCTGAGGATGCCTCTCCAGTGCTGACATGAGTCTTTCCATACTTCTGGAGTCTTGCCACGGGATTCAGTCCTCATCTCATGTGGGGGCATGCACCTGCCAATTCCTCACGAGCTGTAGCAGCAGTGTCACGCTTTCTGACGTGTGGATCAAGGGATCTGTCGCTTTCAATTGAGGCTTTCACACGAGGCTTTCCAACAGGGCTGTCCCACGTGCCACGGTGGTGTGAGTCGATCCTCGGCGTGAAATTCGAGCAGTGCAGGGAAAAAAAGGTTTCTTCTGGAATGGACTTAGACTCTGGGGGACTCTTGGAATGCTGGCAAGACCCTGGAGTCCCTCTCGCCTTTCCTGTGGAGATCTCCTCCTCTTGAGATGCGACGGGAACACGGGGAATTCTTTCCACCCACGCAGGGAAAGAATCCCTCCTCTTAAGCAAGGAGGCGGAAACGGGGCTCCTCTGGATGTGGGCGGGACTGTTGTGCTTCCTCTCGAGTGGAGACGGGTATGTCGGGGAACTTCTTGAGTTGCAGCAAGGGTGTGAAGGACCCTTTGGAAGTTCCAAGAGGTTAGGTGTGATTAGCCTCGAGACGCCTCAGCGGAAATGGGCGTCATCTCGCCTGGAGGGGCAGAACCTCCTGGATTTTCTCCAGTTACAGCAGGTGCTCTCGACATACGACGGGGGACCTCAGGGACCGGGTGTGGTGGCCTCAGGAAAGGCCAGTCTCCCATACAAGTTGCTCGGTGGCCTCTCGGGATTCCTCTCCCGTCGATTACCGGGGCCTAAGACCTTGTGTGAGTCGGTGCCGGGAACCTGAGGATTCCTCTCCAGGGATGACATGGATCTTGGGAATTTCTGGAGTCTCCCAGGGGAGTCAGTCCTCGTCTTGAGTGGGGGCATGCAGGTGCGCTTTCCTCCCGAGCTCTAGCAGCAGTGATACGCTTCTCTTCGCGTGGATCGAGGGATCAGTGGCTTTCCCTTGAGGCTTTCCCACGAGCCTTTCCCACAGGGCTGTCCCACGTGCCACCGTGGGTGTGAGTCGATCCTCGGCTTGAAAGTCGAGGCATTGCAGGGAAAACAGTTTTCCCTGGAATGGACAGAGACATCTGGGTGACTCTGGGAATGGTGGCACGAACCTGGATTTCCTCTCGCCTTTCCTGTGGAGAGCGCCTCCTCTTGAGATGCGATGGGAACGCCGGGAATTCTTTCCCGACCACGCAGGAAAGGATCCCTCCTCTCGAACTAGGAGGCGGAATCGGTGCTCCTCTGTATGTGGGCGGACTCTCGTGCTTCCTCTCCTCTGGAGACGGGTATGTCGAGGAGTTTCTTGAGTTGCAGCAAGGGTGTGAAGGAACTTTGGAAGTTCCACATGTTAGGTGTGATTAGCCTGGATATGGCTCAGCGGAAATGGGCCTCATCTCGCCTGGAGGGAAGAAACACCTGGATTTTCTCCAGTTGAGGCAGGTGCTCACAACTTACGACCGGGACCTCAGGGACCTGCTCTGGTGGCCTCAGGAAAGACCAGTCCCCATGCGAATTGCTCGGGTCCTCTCGGGATTCCTCTCCCGTCGATGCCGAGGCCTAAGACCTTGTGTGGAGATGGTGCCAGAACCTGAGGATTCCTCTCCCTGGGATCCTCTGGGGGAGTACTTCTGGAGTCTCCCAGGGGAGTGAGTCCTTGTCTCGAGTGGGGGAATGCACGTGCGTTTCCTCCCGAGCTGTAGCTGCAGTGTCACGCTTCCCTTCTCGTGGATCAAGGGATCTGTGGCTTTCCCTCGAGGCTTTCCAAGAGGCTTTCCCACGAGGCTTTCACACAGGGCTGTCCCACATCCGTGGTGTGAGTCTATCCTCGGCTTGAAAGTCGAGGCAGTGCAGGGAAAACAGGTTTCCCTGGAATGGACTGAGACATCTGGGGGACACTGGCAATGGTGGCACGACCCTGGAGTTCCTCTCGCCTTTCCTGTGGAGAGCGCCTCCTCTTGAGATGCGACGGGAACGCCGGGGATTCTTTCCCGAACACGCAGGGAAAGAATCCCTCCACTCGAGCTAGGAGGCGGAAACGCAGCTCCTCGCGATGTGGGCAGGACTCGCGTGCTTCCTCTCGAGTGGAGACGGGTATGTAGGGGAACTTCATGAGTTGCAGCAAGGGTGTGAAGGACCCTTTGGAAGTTCCAGAGGTTAGGTGTGATTAGCCTCGAGACGCCTCAGCGGAAATGGGCCTCATCTCTCCTGGAAGGGGAAACATCCTGGATTTTCTCGAGTTGTGGCAGGTGCTCTCGACTTACGACGGGGACCTCAGGGACCCTCTGGTGGCCTCAGGAAAGGCCTCTCCCCATGCGAGTTTCTCGGGGGGACTCTCGGGATTCCTCTCCAGTCGATGCCAGGGCCTAAGACCTTGTGTGAGTCGGTGCCGGAACCTGAGGATTCCTCTCCAGTGACTACATCAATCTTGGGGTACTTCTGGAGTCTCCCCAGGGAGTCAGTCCTCGTCTCGAGTATAGGCATGCACGTGCGTTTTCCTCCAAGCTGTAGCAGCAGTGTCACGCTTCCCTTCGCGTGGATCAAGGATCTGTGGCTTTCCCTCGAGGCTTTTGCACGAGGCTTTCCCACAAGGCTTTCCAAAGGGCTGTCCCACGTGCCACCGTGGTGTGAGTCGATCCTCATCTTGAAAGTCGAGGCAGTGCAGGAAAAACAGTTTTCCCTGGAATGGACTGAGACATCTGGGGGACTCTGGGAATGGTGGCACGACCCTGGAGTTCCTCTCGCCTTTCTTGTGGAGAGCGCCTCCTCTTGAGATGCGACGGGAACGCCGGGAATTCTTTCCCGACCACGCAGGGAAAGGATCCCACCTCTCGAGCTAGGAGGCGGAAACGGGGCTCCTCTGGATGTGGGCGGGACTCTCGTGCTTCTCTCGAGTGGAGACGGGAATGTTGGGGAACTTCTTGAGTTGCAGCAAGGGAGTGAAGTACCCTTTTGAAGTTCGAGAGGTTAGGTGTAATAAGCCGTGAGACGCCTCAGCGGAAATTGGCCTCATCTCGCCTGGAGGGGAGAACCTCCTGGATTTTCTCGAGTTGCAGCAGGTGCTCTCGACTTACGACGGGGAGCTCAGGGACTCGCTCTGGTGGCCTCAGGAAAGGCCAGTCCCCATGCGAGTTGCTCGGGGGTCTCTCGGATTCCTCTCCCGTCGATGCCGGGCCTAAGACCATGTGTGGATTCGGGCCGGGAGCTTAGGGATTCCTCTCCAGTGCTGACATAGATCTTGGGGTTCTTCTGGAGTCTCCCCAGGGTAGTCAGTCCTCGTCTAGAGTGGAGGCATGCACCTGCGCTTTCCTCCCGAGCTGTAGCAGCAGTGTCACGCTTTCCTTCACGTGGATCAAGGGATCTGTGGCTTTCCCTCGAGGCTTTCCCACGAGGCTTACCCACAGGGCTGTCCACGTGCCACCGTGGTGTGAGTCGATCCTCGGCTTGAAAGTCGAGGCAGTGCAGGGAAAACATGATTTCCTGG
>NW_017207420.1:0-4426 GCF_001704415.2 Capra hircus | reverse complement strand
TCTTCTCATGGGAAGCACTGCTCCAACCTAGAATGTGTCTGCAATGCTTGGAAAGTGCAGTGAGACACACAGCCCTGACTCTGCAATTGAGGCCCTCAGAGCAAGCCTGCAGCTCTGATGTCTGAGAAGCAAAACACTTGCTGCAAAGAGAGGCCTGAAAACACACTCTCTGTGGATGACTTTCCTTCCTCTAAGGAAGATAGTTTTCCCAGTCTCCTGCTTCCTGAATGTCACACAGCTGGAATGCGCTTGCTTGGAGGTCGTGATTCAGTGGCAATGACCCCTGAGGCCCTTTGCCCAGGGAGGGCTCCCACACTCACAGGCAAATCAAAGCAACTTCCAAGTGAGTCAGCTCTTCACATCAAGTGGCCAAAGTATTGAGTTTCAGGTTCAGTATTAGTCCTTCCAATGTATATTCAGACCTGATTTCCTTTAGGATGGTGGTTGCGTCTCCTTGTAGTCTAAGCGACCTACAAGCATCTTCTTCAACACCACAGTTCAAAAGCATCTAATTTTCAGCTGTCACTTTCTTTATAGTACATCTTTCATATCCATCCATGACATATGGAAAAACCATAGCCTTGACTGGATGGATCTTTGTTGGCAAAGCAACGTCTCGGCTTTTTTAATATGCTGTCTAGTTTGTCATCACTTTTCTTCCAAGTCATAAATATGTTTTAAGTTCATGGAGGCAGCCATCACCTGCAGTGATTTCCAAGCCCCCCAAAATAGTCTGCTGCTGTTTCCAATGTGTTCCCATCTATTTTGCCATGAAGTGATGAGCTGGATGCAATGATTTTAGTTTTCTGAATGCTGAGCTTTAAGCTAACTTTTTCACTCTCCTCTTTCACTTTCATCAGGAGACTCTTTAGTTCTTCTTCACTTTTCTGCCATAAGGGTGGTGTCATCTGCATATCTGAGATTCTTGATATTTCTCCCAGCAATCTGGATTCCAGCGTGTGCTTCCTCCAGCCCAGTGTTTCTCATGATGTACTCTGCATATAAGTTAAATAAGCAGGGTGACAATACACTGCCTTGACATATTCCTTTTCCTATTTAGAACCAGTCTGTTGTTCCATGTCCAGTTCGAACTGTTTCTTCCTGACCTGCATACAGGTTTCTCAAGAGACAGGTCAGTGGTCTGGTATTCCCATCTCTTTCAGAATTTTTCCCAGTTTATTGTGATCCACACAGTCAAAGGCTTTGGCATAGTCAATAAAGCAGAAATAGATGTCTTTTTTTTTCTGGAACTCTCTTGCTTTTTCAATGATCCAGTGGATGTTGGCAGTTTGATCTCTGGTTTCTCTGCATGTTTTAAATCCCTCTTGAACATTTGGAAGTTCACAGTTCATGTGAACTTGGAGAATTTTGAGCATTACTTTACTAGTGTGTGTGAGATGAGTGCAATTGTGCAGCAGCTTGAATATTCTTTTCATTGCCTTTCTTTGGGATTGGAATGAAAACTGACCTAATGACTAGATGTTTTCAATTGCATATGCTGAAAGAACTGGCTGTGCAGTTTTGAAGAAAAAAAAATCATTTTAACCCATTTTCTCTGAAGTGCAAGGCATATCATGGCCATCCCTGAATCATAAAGTCACCTTTTCTTTATGTAGTCATAGTTTTCATGCCTAAATTATAGGCCAACTCATGCTCAAATTGACTCTGATGTCAGGGCAGATCAACTAATAAAAAGCTTGGATTGTCCCTCTGGAGGAAAGTGAGATCTTGTCCCACGAGAAGAATCTGAAGGGTTAAGGGAACTTGCAAGAGTGGGGAAAGCTTAGTCCATCCTACATGTACCAAAATCTTAAAATAAGGCTTATTTGCTTTACCGAAGTAAAAAAACAGATGATGAAAACAATTATAAATCAATGAAAGGTAAAGAAACTCATAGTCTGTTATCAAAAATTGCATTCTAAGAAAACTTTGTTCTCTTAACCTAGAGAGGAGACTAAATTCCATCTGGTACCAGCTTACCAGAAGACAAACAAACAAACAAACAAATTATCGGTAAGCTTAAAAAATGTATATTCCATATATCTTGAAGTAGCAGTATTTCTGTAAAGGCATCAGTGTGAAATCATAGAAGACATGGTTAAAACCTGATTAAATAGAAATTGACAATGTAATCTGGTCACTGCTGCGACTTGAAATGCTTTAATATGATAACTGGAATTATAACTGACAGCATTTGACCAGGACATATCAGATTTTCACGGATGTCAGATAATTTCTAGGATATCTATATTAGGAACTGAAGGAATCTTTGAACCTAGGAAAGAAAACAACAGTCTCAAAGGCCCTTGCTGAATATCTATCAGCAAGGAATGTCTTTGCAAGGATCGCAAAATGAAGGGAAAATACACCGACCTGCCTCTGCAACTTCGGTCCTCTGAGCAGATCTGGAGGTCTCCCTTTGTATAAGCTAACCTGTTCCTTCCAAATAGAGGTTTGCAACACAAAACAAGTGGCCGCCTATTCTTCCTCGAAGGAGGATCTCTTTCCCCACATCCTGCGAACTCCCTTTCCCAGCCTCCAGGAAAAGCGCGTCTTGCAGTTCCTTTCAGAAAATCCTATGGACGGAGAAGCCTGGTAGGCTGCAGTCCGTGGGGTCGCTGAGGGTCGGACACGACTGAGCGACTGCACTTTCATTTTCACTTTCATGCATTGGAGAAGGCAATGGCAACCCACTTACTGTTCTTGCCTGGAGAATCCAGGGACGGGGGAGCCTAGTGGGCTACCGTCTATGGCGTCGCACAGAGTCGAACACGACTGAAGCAACTTAGCAGCAGCAGCAGCAGCAGTTCCTTTCTTAGGGCAGTTATCCCTGAGATTGGGACCTGGAAAGGCAGAGCCACCTCCACACACACGTCTTTTCTGTCCCCTTTCCTCTGGAGGAGAGCTCTAGTGAGCCTAGGTCTGTCAGGAAAATTCTTGGCTTTGACGGGATCACACCCGGTGTGTGAACCTGCATACCCGACCTAGGGCCACAGGGCACCTGTTTTGCTCGAGTGGGTCCTGGAGGGGTGCAGCATAGCAAGAGCTTAAAAATCCATCCAATTTGTCTTTTTTTTTAACCTCGGAGAGAACGAGTTTGCTCCACCTCCACCCTTTGGCAGTGTGGAGGGAAGAGGGCACCACCCTCTCCCAAAGGGGACATAGGGCCTACCAGGAGAGAAAGGCCCCTTGAGGAGCTGAGCCCAGGTAGGCAGCCAGTGATGTCAAGCACACTCCCGCTGCTTGCTTCTTCATGGGCACTCCCACGATCTGCTAGGAATGTCTTTGCAAGGATCTCAAAGGGAAGGGGAGATACATGGCCCTGTCTCTGAACTTCAGTCCTCTGAGCAGATCTGGAGGTCTTGAGTTGTATAAGCAAACCTGTTCCTTCCAAATAGAGGCTTGCAAACACACCCCCGGTGGTTGCCTCTTCTTCCCCGAAGAAGTCTTTCTTTCCCCACATGCTGCGAACTCCCTGTCCCAACCTCCAAGAATAGCGCTTCTTGCCATTCCTTTCTTAGAGGCAGTTATCCCTGAGCTTGGGCCGTAGGGACTAGCCCCACACTCACAGGGAAAGGCAAAGACTCCTCCATACATCTCCTCTATCCCTTTGCTCTGGAGGAGAGCTCTAGTGAGCCTAGGTCTTTCAGGAAAATTCTTGGCTTGGACAGGATCTCACCCTGTTTGTGAACCTGCATACCCAACCAGGGCCACAGAGCACCTGTTTCAGTAAAGTGGGCCCTGAAAGGGTGCAGCCTAGCAAGAGCTTGAAAATCCATTCAATTGCTGTTTTTGTACCTCTGACAGAGCGAGCTTGGCTCCACCCTTTGGCAGTGAGGAGAAAAGAGGCATGACACCCTCCCCAAGGGACATGGGGCCTACTTCGAGAGGAAAGGCCCCTTGTGGAGCTGAGGCCAGGAAGGCACACAGTCGTGTCAAACACACTCCCACTGCTTGCTTCTTCAGGGGCACTCCGCTATCAGCTAGGAATGTCTTTGCAATGATCACAAAGGGAAGGGGAGATACAGGGCCCTGCTTCTGGACCTCCGTGCTCTGAGCAAATCTCGAGGTCTCCCGTTGTTTCAAGTCAAGGTCAAGTCAAGTTCAAGGTTCAAGGTCAAGTTCAAGTTAGGTCAAGGTCAAGTTCAAGGTCAAGCTCAAGATCAAGAAGTTAATTCAAGTTCACGGTCAATTCAAGGTCAAGGTCAAGTTCAAATTCAAGTTCAAGGTAAGGTCAAGTTCAAGTTGAAGTTCAAGGTCAAGTCAAGTTGAAGTTCAAGGTCAAGGCAAGTTCAAGTTCAAGGTCAAGTTCAAGTCAAGTCTCAAGGTCAAGGTCAAGGTTCAAGTTCAAGTTCAACGTCAAGTTCAGTTCAAGTTTCAAGTTCAAGTCAAGGTCAAGTTCAAGTTCAAGGGAAGTTTAAAAGTC
>NW_017207419.1:0-4428 GCF_001704415.2 Capra hircus | reverse complement strand
AAAAAAGAGGTTTCTTTTTAAAATTGTGTGTTGCCATGACGACACCTGGTTCCAGCAGAACTTAACTTTTCTCAAACCTTGAGCTAGGCGCGTTTTTCTTATGGAAATGTTTGTCTTAAGCTATGTTAATGAACTATATGTACCCTAGACTCTGTCTTCAAGTTGGTTCTGCCTAAGACTCAGGCGGCTGTGACTGGCTGGCGCACTAAGCCAGTGGCTGCGACTGGACGGCACAATCAGCGCGGCGAGAGGAGCTACCCTACGTCCAAGGTCAGGGACAGAAACCGAGGGTGCCAGGCTGTGATGGCGCAGGAATGACCGAGAGGAGCTACCTCTTGTCCGAGGTCAGGGGCAGTGGCTGCCAGGAGCTACCCTGTGTCCGAGGTCAGGGTTGACGTCTGAGAGGAGCAGCCCGGTCCGAGGCCAGAGACAGCGCCTGAGAGGAGCTACCCCACGTCTGAGGTCAGGGGCGGCGCCAAGAGGAGCTACCGCGTCCAAGGCCAGGGGTGGCTGGGCGGAGCCACCCCACGCCTGAGGCCAGGGGTGGTGGCCGGAGGATCAACCCCCACCTCCAAGGAGCGGTGGCGGCCTGGGCACAGGAGGGCCTAGAGGAGCCATCCCATGTTGAAAGTCAGGAAGGGCAGCAGTGGAGGAGACATCCCTCATCCAAGGTAAGGAGTAGCATCTGCACTTTGCTGGAGCAGCCGTGAAGAGATACCCACGCCCAAGGTAAGAGAAACCCAATTAAGATGGTAGGTGTTGCAAGAGGGCATCAGAGGGCAGACACACTGAAACCATACTCACAGAAAACTAGTCAATCTAATCACACTAGGACCACAGCCTTGTCTGACTCAATGAAAACTAAGCCATGCCCGTGGGGTAACCCAGGACGGGCGGGTCATGGTGGAGAGGTCTGACAGAATGTGGTCCACTGGAGAAGGGAATGGCAAACCACTTCAGTATTCTTGCCTTGAGAACCCCATGAACAGTATGAAAAGGCAAAATGATAGGATACTGAAAGAGGAACTCCCCAGGTCATTAGGTGCCCAATATGCTACTGGAGATCAGTGAGAAATAACTCTAGAAAGAATGAAGGGATGGAGCCAAAGCAAAAACAATACCCAGCTGTGGATGTGACTGGTGATAGAAGCAAGGTCCAATGCTGTAAAGAGGAATATTGCATAGGAACCTGGAATGTCAGGTCCATGAATCAAGGCAAATTGGAAGTGGTCAAACAAGAGATGGCAAGAGTGAACGTCGACATTCTAGAAATCAGTGAAATAAAATGGACTGGAATGGGTGAATTTAACTCAGATGACCATTATATCTACTACTGCGGCAGGAATCCCTCAGAAGAAATGGAGTAGCCATCATGGTCAGCAAAAGAGTCCGAAATGCAGTACTTGGATGCAACCTCGAGAACAACAGAATGATCTCTGTTCGTCTCTGTTGGGACCTGACCTGAGCCGTGACAGGCTCGAATGGGCCACACTAGGCCTAGGCCTCAGGTTCTTGTAAGCATGAGTCATAAATCTAGGAAGCCCCACCAAGGTCCCCGATGACACCAAGGTCCCCCGATGACGCCAAAGTTAAGTAATCACCACGATGACCCAAGGTTGAGTCAATCACCACACGCCAACTACACTATTGCTGAGACAAAAGACTGCCTGTATATAAGCAGCTGTGATTCAGAGCTGGGCTCTCATCAAGACTCCACTGTGCTGGATGAGACTTGAGCCCTAGCTCGAGCTACCAATAAACCCTTTTTGTTTTGCATTGCTGTGGACGTCTTATTCTCTCAGTTTTGGGGACTCGGACACTGGCATAACAGTCTCCAAGGCAAACTATTCAATATCACACTTATCCAAGTCTATGCCCCAACCAGTAACGCTGAAGAAGCTGTAATTGAATGGTTCTATGAAGACCTACAAGACCTTTTAGAACTAACACCCAAAAAGATGTCCTTTTCATTATAGGGGACTGGAATGCAAAAGTAGGAAGTCAAGAAACACCTGGAGTAACAGGCAAATTTGCCTTGGAATGTGGAATGAAGCAGGGCAGAGACTAATAGTTTTGCCAAGAAAATGCACTGGTCATAGGAAACACCCTCTTCCAACAACACAAGAGAAGACTCTACATATGGACATCACCAGATGATCAACACCAAAATCAGATTGATTATATTCTTGCAGCCAAAGATGGAGAAGCTCTATACAGTCAACAAAACAAGACCAGGAGCTGACTGTGGCTCAGATCATGAACTCCTTATTACCAAATTCAGACTGAAATTGAAGAAAGTAGGGAAACCACTAGACCATTCAGGTATGACCTAAATCAAATCCCTTATGATTATACAGTGGAAGTGAGAAATAGATTTAAGGGCCTAGATCTGATAGATAGAGTGCCTGATGAACTATGGAATGAGGTTCATGACATTGTACAGGAGACAGGGATCAAGACCATCCCCATGGAAAAGAAATGCAAAAAAAGCAAAATGGCTGTCTGGGAGGCCTTACAAATAGCTGTGAAAAGAAGAGAAGAAAAGCAAAGGAGAAAAGGAAAGATATAAGCATCTGAATGCAGAGTTCCAAAGAATAGCAAGAAGAGATAAGAAAGCCTTCTTCAGCTGATCAATGCAAAGAAATAGAGGAAAACAACAGAATGGGAAAGACTAGAGATCTCTTCAAGAAAATTAGAGATACCAAGGGAACATTTCATGCAAAGATGGGCTCGATAAAGGACAGAAATGGTATGGACCTAACAGAAGCAGAAGATATTAAGAAGAGGTGGCAAGAATACACGAAGAACTGTACAAAAAAGATCTTCACGACCCAGATAATCATGATGGTGTGATCACTCACTCTAGAGCCAGACATCTTGGAATGTGAAGTCAAGTGGGCCTTAGAAAGCATCACTACGAACAAAGCTAGTGGAGGTGATGGAATTCCAGTTGAGCTATTTCAAATCCTGAAAGATGATGCTGTGAAAGTGCTGCACTCAATATGCCAGCAAATTTGGAAAACTCAGCAGTGGCCACAGGACTGGAAAAGGTCAGTTTTCATTCCAATCCAAAGAAAGGCAATGCCAAAGAATGCTCAAACTACGCACAATTGCACTCATCTCACATGCTAGTAAAGTAATGCTCAAAATTCTCCAAGCCAGGCTTCAGCAATACGTGAACCGTGAACTTCCTGATGTTCAAGCTGGTTTTAGAAAAGGCAGAGGAACCAGAGATCAAATTGCCAACATCCACTGGATCATGGAAAAAGCAAGAGAGTTCCAGAAAAACATCTATTTCTGCTTTATTGACTATGCCAAAGCCTTTGACTGTGTGGATCACAATAAACTGTGGAAAATTCTGAAAGAGATGGGAATACCAGACCACCTGACCTGCCTCTTGAGAAATCTGTATGCAGGTCAGGAAGCAACAGTTAGAACTGGACATGGAACAACAGACTGGTTCCAAATAGGAAAAGGAGTACGTCAAGGCTGTATATTGTCACCCTGCTTATTTAACTTCTATGCAGAGTACATCATGAGAAACGCTGGACTGGAAGAAACACAAGCTGGAATCAAGATTGCGGGAGAAATATCAATAACCTCAGATATGCAGATGACACCACCCTTATGGCAGAAAGTGAAGAGGAGACTAAAAAGCCTCTTGATGAAAGTGAAAGAGGAGAGTGAAAAAGTTGGCTTAAAGCTCAACATTCAGAAAACGAAGATCATGGCATCCGGTCCCATCACTTCATGGGAAATAGATGGGGAAACAGTGGAAACAGTGTCAGACTTTATTTTTGGGGCTCCAAAATCACTGCAGATGGTGATTGCAGCCATGAAATTAAAAGATGCTTACTCCTTGGAAGAAAAGTTATGACCAACCTAGATAGCATATTCAAAAGCAGAGACATTACTTTGCCGACTAAGGTCCGTCTAGTCAAGGCTATGGTTTTTCCATGTGGTCATGTATGGATGTGAGAGTTGGACTGTGAAGAAGGCTGAGCGCGAAGAATTGATGCTTTTGAAACTGTGGTGTTGGAGAAGACTCTTGAGAGTCCCTTGGACTGCAAGGAGATCCAACCAGTCCATTCTGAAGGAGATCAGCCCTGGGATTTCTTTGGAAGGAATGATGCTGAAGCTGAAACTCCAGTACTTTGGCCACCTCATGAGAAGAGTTGACTCATTGGAAAAGACTCTGATGCTGGGAGGGATTCGGGGCAGGAGGAGAAGGGGACGACAGAGGATGAGATGGCTGGATGGCATCACGGACTCGATGGACATGAGTCTGAGTGAACTCCGGAGTTGGTGATGGACAGGGAGGCCTGGCGTGCTGTGATTCATGGGTTGGCAAAAGAGTCGGACACGACTGAGCGACTGAACTGAACCTGAGACCTGGACCAATGGGTAAAACATGCGGGCAGGAGCCCG
>NW_017207418.1:0-4429 GCF_001704415.2 Capra hircus | reverse complement strand
CGAGTGGGGGCATGCACGGTGCGCTTTCCTCCCGAGCTGTAGCAGCAGTGTACGCTTCCCTTCGCGTGATCAAGGGATCTGTGACTTTCACTCGAGGCTTTCCATGAGGCTTTCCCAGGAGGCTTTCCCACAGGGCTGTCCCACGTGCCACCGTGGTGTGAGTCGATCCTCGGCTTGAAAGTCGAGGCAGTGCAGGGAAAACAGGTTTCCCTGGAATAGACTGAGACATCTGGGGGACTGTGGGAATGGTGGCACGACCCTGGAGTTCCTCTCGCCTTTCCTGTGGAGAGTGCCTCCTCTTGAGATGCGACGGGAACGACGAGAATTCTTTCCCGAACACGCAGGGAAAGTATCCCTCCTCTCGAGGTATGAGATGGAAACGGGCTCCTCTGGATGTGGGCGGGACTCTCGTGCTTCCTCTGGAGTGGAGACGAGTATGTCGGGGAACTTCTTAAGTTGCAGCAAAAGTGTGAAGGACCCTTTGGAGTTCCAGAGGTTAGGTGTGATTAACCTCGTGACGCATTAGCGGAAATGGGCCTCATCTCGCCTGGAGGGGAGAACCTCCTGGATTTTCTCGAGGTACAGCAGGTGCTCTTGACTTACGACGGGGACCTCAGGGACCCGCTCTGGTGGCCTCAGGAAAGGCCAGTCCCCATGCGAGTTGCTCGGGGCCTCTCGGGATTCCTCTCCCGTCGATGCCGGGCCTAAGACCTTGTGTGAAGTCGGTGCCAGAACCTGAGGATTCCTCACTATTGCTTACATGGACCTTGGGGTACTTCTGGAGTCTCCCCAGGGAAGTCAGTCCTCGTTTCGAGTGGGGGCATGCAAGTGCGCTTTCCTCCCGGGCTGTTCCAGCAGTGTGACGCTTCCATTCACGTGGATCAAGGGATCTGTGGCTTTCCCTCGAGGCTTTCCCACGAGACGTTCCCACGAGGCTTTCCCACAGGGCTGTCCCACGTGCCACCGTGGTGTGAGTCGATCCTCGGCTGAAAGTCGAGTCAGTGCAGGGAAAACAGGTTTCCCTGGAATGGACTGAGACATCTGGGGACTGTGGGAATGGTGGCACGATCCTGGAGTTCCTCTCGCCCATTCCTGTGGAGAGCGCCTTCTCTTGAGATGCGACGGAACACTCGGAATTCTTTCCCGACCACGCAGGGAAAGGATCCCTCCTCTCTAGCTAGGAGGCGCAAACGGGGCTCCTCTGAATGTGGACGGGACTCTCGTGCTTCCTCTCGAGTGGAGACGGGTATGTCGGGCAACCTCTTGAGTTGCAGCAAGGTTGTGAAGGACCCTTTGGAAGTTGCAGAGGTTAGGTCTGATTACCCTGAGACGCCTCAGCACAAATGCGCCTCATCTCGCCTGGAGGGGAGAACCTCCTGTATTTTCTCGAGTTGGGACAGGTGCTCTCGACTTACGACGGGGACTTCAAGGTCCCGCTCTGGTGGCCTCAGGAAAGGACAGTCCCCATGCGAGTTGCTCGGGGGCCTCTCGGGATTCCTCTCCCTTCGATGCTGGGGCCTAAGACCTTGTGTGGAGTCAGTGCCGAAACCTGAGGATTCCTCTCCAGTGCTGACATGGATCTTGGGGTACTTCTGGAGTCTCCCCAGGGGAGTCAGTCCTCGTCTCGAGTGGGGGCATGCATGTGCGCTTTCCTCCCGAGCTGTAGCAGCAGTGTCACGCTTCCCTTCGCGTGGATCAAGGGATCTGTGGCTTTCCCACGAGGCTTTCCCAGGAGGCTTTCCCACGAGGCTTTCCCACAGGGCTGTACCACGTGCCACCGTGGTGTGAGTCGATCCTCGGCTTGAAAGTCGAGGCAGTGCAGGGAAAACAGGTTTCCCTGGAATGGACTGAGAAATCTGGGGCCTCTGGGAGTGGTGGCACGATCCTGGAGTTACTCTCGTCTTTCCTGCGGAGAGCGCCTCCTCTTGAGTTGCGACGGGAACGCAGGGAATTCTTTCCCGAGCACGCAGGGAAAGGATCCTTCCTCTCGAGCTAGGAGGCGGAAACGTGGCTCCTCTGGATGTGGGCGGGACTCTCGTGCTTCCTCTCGAGTGAAGACGGGTATGTCGCCGAAATTCCTGAGTTGCAGCAAGGGTGTGAAGGACCCTTTGGAAGTTCCAGAGTTTAGGTGTGAATAGCATCGAGACGCCTCAGCGGAAATGGGCCTCATCTCGCCTGGAGGGGAGAACCTCCTGGATTTTCTCGAGTTGCGGCAGGTGCTCTCGGCTTACGACGGGGACCTCAGGGACCCGTTCTGGTGGCCTCAGGAAAGGCCAGTCCCCATGCGAGTTGCTCGGGGCCTCTTGGGATTCCTCTCCCTTCGATGCCGGGGCCTAAGACCTTGTTTGGAGTCGGTGCAGGAACCTGAGGATTCCTCTCCAGTGCTGACATGGATCTTGGGGTACTTCTGGAGTCTCCCCAGGGGAGTTCGTCCTCGTCTCGAGTGTGGGCATGCAGGTGCTCTTTCCTCCCGAGCTGTAGCAGCAGTGTCACCCTTCCCTTCGCGTGGATCAAGAGATCTTTGGCTTTACCTCGAGGCTTTCCCACGGGGCTTTCCCACGAGGCTTTCCCACAGGGCTGTCCCATGTACCACCGTGGTGTGAGTCGATCCTCGACTTGAAATTAGAGGCAGTGCAGGGAAAACAGGTTCCCCTGGAATGGACTGAGAAATCTGGGGGACTCTGGGAAAGGAGGCACGACCCTGGAGTTCCTCTCGCCTTTCCTGTGGAGAGCGCCTCCTCTTGAGATGCGACGGGAATGCCGGGAATTCTTTCCCGACCACGCAGGGAAAGGATCCCTCCTCTCGAGCTAGGAGGCGGAAACGGGTCTCCTCTGGATGTGGGTGGAACTCTCGTGCTTCCTCTCGAGTGGAGACGAGTAGGTCGGGGAACTTCTAGAGTTGCAGCAAGGGTGTGAAGGACCCTTTGGATGTTCCAGAGGTTAAGTGTGATTAGCCTCGAGACGCCTCAGCGGAAATGGGCCTCATCTAGCCTGGAGGGGAGAACCTCCTGGATTTTCTCGAGTTGCGGCAGGTGCTCTCGACTTACAACGGGGACCTCAGGGACCCGCTCTTGTGGCCTCAGGAAAGGCCAGTCCCCATGCGAGTTTCTCGGGGCCTCTCGGATTCCCTCCCGTCGATGCTGGGGCCTAAGACCTTGTGTGGAGTCAGTGCTGGAACCTGAGGATTCCTCTCCAGTGCTGACATGGATTTTGGGTACTTCTGGAGTATCCCCAGGGGAGTCAGTCCTCCTCTCTCGAGTGGGGGCATGCACGTGCGCTTTCCTCCCGAGCTGTAGCAGCAGTCTCGCGCTTCCCTTCGCGTGGATCAAGGGATCTGCGGTTTCCCTCGAGGTTTTCCCAGGAGGCTTTCCCACGAGGCTTTCCCACAGGGCTGTACCACGTGCCACCGTGGTGTGAGTCGATCCTCGGCTTGAAAGTCGAGGCAGTGCAGGGAAAAAAGGTTTCCCTGGAATGAACTGAAACATCTGGAGGACTCTGGGAATGGTGGCACGATCCTGGATTTCCTCTCGCCTTTCCTGTTGAGAGCGCCTCCTCTTGAGTTGCGACGGGAATGCCGGAATTCTTTCCCGACCACGCAGGGAAAGGATCCCTCATCTCGAGCTAGGAGGCGGAAACGGGGCTCTTCTGGTTGTGGGCGGGACTCTCGTGCTTCCTCTCGAGTGGAGACGGGTATGTCGGGGAACTTCTTGAGTTGCAGCAAGGGTGTGAAGGACCCTTTGGTAGTTCCAGAGGATAGGTGTGTATAGTCTCGAGACGCCTCAGCAGAAATGGGCCTCATCTCGCCTGGAGGGGAGAACCTCCTGGATTTTCTCGAGTTGCGGCAGGTGCTCTCGACTTAGACGGGGACCTCAGGGACCCGCTCTGGTGGCCTCAGGAAAGGCCAGTCCCCATGCGAGTTGCACGGGGGCCTCTCGGATTCCTCTAACGTCGATGCTGGGGCCTAAGACCTTGTGTGGAGTCAGTGCCACAACCTGAGGATTCCTCTCCAATGCTGACATGGATCTTGGGGTACTTCTGGAGTCTCCCCAGGGGAGTCAGTCCTCGTCTCGAGTGGGGGCATTCACGTGCGCTTTCCTCCCGAGCTGTAGCAGCAGTGTCGTGCTTCCCTTCGCATGGATCAAAGGATCAGGGGCTTTCCCTCGAGGCTTTCCCACGAGGCTTTTCCACAGGGCTGTCCTACGTGCCACCGTGGTGTGAGTCGAGCCTGGGCTTGAAAGTCGAGGCAGTGCAGGGAAAACAGGTTTCCCTGGAATGGACTGAGACATCTGGGGGACTCTGGGAATGTGGCACGACCCTGGAGATCTCTCGCCTTTCCTGTGAGAGCCGCCTCCTCTTGAGATGCGACGTTTAATGCCGGAATTCTTTCCTCACCACGCAGGGAAAGGATCCCTCCTCTCGAGCTAGGAGG
>NW_017207417.1:0-4429 GCF_001704415.2 Capra hircus | reverse complement strand
CCCCCAGATGCCTCAGTCCATTCCAGGAAACCTGTTTCCCTGCACTGCCTCGACTTTCAAGCGAGGTCGACTCACACCACGGTGGCACGTGGGACAGCCCTGTGGGAAAGCCTCGTGGGAAATCCTCGAGAGAAAGCCACAGATCCTTGATCCACGCGAAGGGAAGCGGGACACTGCTGCTACAGCTCGGGAGGAAAGTGCACGTGCATCGACCCACTCGAGACGAGGACTGACTCCACTGGGGAGACTCCAGAAGTACCCCAAGATCCATGTCAGCACTGGAGAAGCATCCTCAGGTTCCGCACCGACTCAACACAAGGTCCTAGGCCCCGACATCGACGGAGAGGAATCCCGGAGCCCCGAGCAACTCGCATGGGGACTGGCCTTTCCTGAGGCCACCAGAGCGGGTTCCTGAGGTCCCCATCGTAAGTCGAGAGCACCAGCCGCAACTCGAAAAATCCAGGAAGTTCTCCCCTCCAGGCGAGATGAGGCCCATTTCTGCTGAGGCAAATAGGGGGTAATCACACTAAACTCTGGAACTTCCAAAGGGTCCTTCACACCCTTCCTGCAACTCAAGAAGTTCCCCGACATACCCGTCTCCACTCAAGAGGAACACGAGAGTCCGCCACTTCCAGAGTGGCCCCGTTTCGCCCGCTAGCTCGAGAGGAGGGATCCTTTCCCTGCGTGGTAGGGAAAGAATTCCTAGCGTTCCCGTCACATCTCAAGGAGGTGCTCTCCACAGGAAAGGCGAAAGGAACTCCAGGATCAGGCCCCATTCCAGGAGTCCCCCAGATTTCTCAGTTCATTCCAGGCAAACCTGTTTTCCCTGCACTGCCTCGACTTTCAAGCCGAGGTCAACTCACACTACGGTGGCACGGGGGACAGCCTTGTGGGGAAGCCTCGTGGGAAAGCCTTGTAGGAAAGCCTCGAGGGAAAGCCCCTGATCCCTTGATCACGCGAAGGGAAGCATGACACTGCTGCTACAGCTCGGGAGAAAAGCACACTGCATGCCCCACTCGAGACGAGGACTGACTCCCATGGGGAGACTCCAGAAGCCCCCAAGATCCATGTCGGCACTGGAGAGGAATCCTCAGGTTCCGGCACCGACTCCACACAATGTCTGAGGCCCCGGCTTCGATGGAAGAGGAATCCCGAGTGGCCCCGAGCAACTCGAATGGGGACTGGCCTTTCCTGAGGCCACCATAGCGGGTCCCTGAATCCCCATCGTAAGTCGAGAGCACCAGCAGCAACCAGAAAATCCAGGAGGTTCTCCCCTTCAGGCGAGATGAGGCCCATTTCCGCTGAGGCGTCCTGAGGCTAATCACACCTGACCTTCTGAACATCCAAAGGGTCCTTCACACCTTTGCTGCAACTCAAGAAGTTCCCCAACATACCCGTCTCCACTCGAGAGGAAGCACGAGAGTCCCCGACCACATCTAGAGGATCCCCGTTTCCACCTCCTAACTCGAGAGGAGGGATACTTTCCCTGCGTGCTCGGGAAAGAATTCCCGGCATTCCTGTCGCAACTCAAGAGGAGGCGCTCTCCACAGGAAAGGCGAGAGGAACTCCCGGGTCATGCCAGCATTCCCAGAGTCCCCAGATGTCTCAGTCCATTCCAGGGAAACCTGTTTTCCCTGCACTGCCCTCGACTTCTAGCCGAGGATCGACTCACACCACGGTGGCACGTGGGACAGCCCTGTGCGAAAGCCTCGTGGGAAAGCCACAGATCCCTTGATCCACGCAAAGGGAAGCGTGACACTGCTGCTCCAGCTCGGGAGGAAAGCGCACGTGCATGCCCTCACTCGAGATGAGGACTGACTCCCCTTGGGAGACTCCAGAAGTACCCCAAGTTCCATGTCAGCACTGGAGAGGAATCCTCAGGTTCCGGCACCGACTACACACAAGATCTTAGGCCCCGTCATCGAGGGGAGAGGAATCCCGAGAGGCCCCGAGCAACTCGCATGGGGACTGGGCCTTTCCTGAGGCCACCAGAGCGGGTCCCTGAGGTCCCGGTAGTAATTCGAGAGCACCTGCCGCATCTCGAGAAAATCCAGGAGGTTCTCCCCTCCAGGTGTGATGAGGCCCATTTCTGCTGAGGCGTCTCGAGGCTAATCACACCTAACCCCTGGAACTTCGAAAGGGTCCTTCACACCCTTGCTGCAACTCAAGAAGTACCCCAACATACCCGTCTCCACTCGAGAGGAAGCACGAGAGTCCCGTCCACATCCAGAGGAGCCCCGTTTGCGCCTCCTAATTCGAGAGGAGGGATCCTTTCCCTGCGTGGTCGGGAAAGAATTCCCGGTGTTTCCTGTCGGATCTCATGTGGAGGCTCTCTCCACAGGAAAGGCGAGAGGAACTCCAGGGTCGTGCCACCATTCCCAGAGTCCCCCCAGATGTCTCAGTCCATTCCTGGGAAAACTGTTTTCCCTGCACTGCCTCGACTTTCAAGCCGAGGATCCACTCACACAACGGTGGCACGTGGGACAGCCTGTGGGAAAGCCTCATGGAAAGCCTCCTGGGAAAGCCTCGAGGGAAAGCCACAGATCCCTTGATCCACGCGAAGGGAAAGCGTGACATTGCTGCTACAGCTCGGGAGGAAATCGCACGTGCATGCCCCTCACTCGAGGTGAGGACTGACTCCCCTGGGAGACACCAGAAGTACCCCCAAGTTCCATGTCAGCACTGGAGAGGAATCCTCAGGTTCCGGGACCGACTCCACACAAGATCTTAGGTCCCGGCATCACCGGGAGAGCAATCCCGATAGGCCCCCGAACAACTCGCAAGGGGACTGGCCTTTCCTGAGGCTACCAGAGCGGGTCCGTGAGGTCCCTGTCGTAAGTCGAGAGCACCTGCCGCAACTCGAGGAAATGCAGGAGGTTCTCCCCTCCAGGCGAGATGAGGCCCATTTCCGCTGAGGCGTCTGGAGGCTAATCACATCTAAACATCTGGAATTTCCAAAGGGTCCTTCACACCCTTGCTGCAACTCAAGAAGTTCCCCGACATACCCGTCTAAACTCGAGAGGAAGCACGAGAGTCCCGCCCACATCCAGAGGAACCTGTTTCCGCCTCCGAGCTCGAGAGGAGGGATCCTTTCCCTGCGAGGTGGGGAAAGAATTCCCCGCGTTCCCGTTGCATCTCAAGAGGAGGTGCTCTCCACAGGAAAGGCGAGAGGAACTCCAGGGTCGTGCCACCATTCCAGAGTCCCCAGATGTCTCAGTCCAGTCCAGGGAAATCTCTTTTCCCTGCACTGCCTCGACTTTGAAGCCGAGGATCGACTCACACCACGGTGGCACGTGGGACAGCCCTGTGGGAAAAGCCTCGTGGGAAAGCCTCGAGGGAAAGCCACAGATCCCTTGATGAACGCTAAGGGAAGAGTGACACTGCTGCTACAGCTCGGGAGGAAATCGCACGTGCATGCCCCCACTCGAGACGAGGACTGGTTCCCCTGGGGAGACTCCAGAATTACCCCAAGATCCATGTCAGCACTGGAGAGGAATCCTCAGGTTCTGGCACACACTCCACACAAGGTCTTAGGCCCCGGCATCGACGGGAGAGGAATCCCGAGAGGCCCCCCGAGCTACTCGCATGGGGACTGGCCTTTCCTGAGGCCACCAGAGCGGGTCCCTGAGGACCCCGTCTTAAGTCGAGAGCACCTGCCGCAACTCGAGAAAATCCAGGAGGTTCTCCCCTCCAGGCGAGGTGAGGCCCATTTCCGCTGAGGCGTCTCGAGCTAATCACACACCTAACCTCTGGAACTTCCAAAAAGGGTCCTTCACACCCTTGCTGCAACTCAAGAAGTTCCCCGACTTACCCGTCTCCATTCGAGAGGAAGCACGAGAGTCCGCCCACATTCAGAGGAGAACCGTTACTGCCTCCTAGCTCAAGAGGAGGATCCTTTCCCTGCGAGGTCGGGAAAGAATTCCCCGCTTCCCGTCGCATCTCAAGAGGAGGCTCTCTCCAAAGGAAAGGCGAGAGGAACTCCAGGGTCGTGCCACCATTCCCAGAGTCCCCCAGATGTCTCAGTCCATTCCAGGGAAACCTGTTTTCCCTGCAGTGCCTCGACTTTCAAGCCGAGGATCGACTCACACCACGGTGGCACGTGGGACAGCCCTGTGGGAAAGCCTCGTGGGAAAGCCACAGATCCTTGATCCATGCGAAGGGAAGCGTGACACTGCTGCTACAGCTCGGGAGGAAATCGAACGTGCATGCCCCCCACTCGAGACGAGGACTGACTCCTCTGGGAGACTCCAGAAGTACCCGAAGATCCATGGCAGCACTAGAGGAATCCTCAGGTTCCGGCACCGACTCCACACAATGTCTTAGGCCCCGGTATCGACGGAAGGGAATCCCGAGAGGCCCCCGAGCAAACTCACATGGGACTGCCTTTCCTGAGGCCACCAGAGCGGGTCCCTGAGGTCCCAGTTCTAAG
>NW_017207416.1:0-4429 GCF_001704415.2 Capra hircus | reverse complement strand
GAAGGGAGAGGAATCCGAGAGGCCCCGAGCAACTCGCATGGGGACTGGCCTTTCCTGAGGCCACCAGAGCGGGTCTCTGAGGTCCCTGCGTAAATCGAGAGCACGCTGCCGCAACTCGAGAAAATCCAGTAGGTTGTCCCCTCCAGACGAGATGAGGCCCATTTCCGCTGAGGCGTTTCGAGGCTAATCACACCTAACCTCTGGTATTTCCAAGGGACTTTCACACGCTTGCTGCAACTCAAGAAGTTCGCCGACATACCCGTCTCCACTCGAAAGGAAGCTCGAGAGTCCCGCCCACAACCAGAGGGGTCCCGCTTCCGCTCCTAGCTCGAGAGGAGGAATCCTTTCCCTGCGTGGTCGGGAAAGAAATTCCGGCGTTCCCGTCGTATCTCAAGAGGAGGCGCTCTCCACAAGAAAGGCGAGAGGAACTCCAGGGTCGTGCCCCCATTCCCAGAGTCCCCCAGAGGTCTCAGTCCATTCCAGGGAAACCTGTTTTCCTGCACTGCCTCGACTTTCAAGCCGAGGATCGACTCACAACGGTGGACGTGGGACAGCACTGTGGAAAGCTTGGAAAGCTTCTGGGAAAGCCTCGAGGGAAAGCCAGATCCCTTGATCCACGCGAAGGGAAGCGTGACACTGCTGCTACAGCTCGGGAGCAAAGCGCACGTGCATGCCCCCACTGGAGACGAGGACTGACTCCCTGGGGAGACTCCAGAATACCCAAGATCCATGTCAGCACTGGAGAGGAATCCTCAGGTTCCGGCACCAACTCCACACAAGATCTTAGGCCCCGGCATCAACGGGAGTGGAATCCCGAGAGGCCCCCGAGCAACTCGCATGGGGACTGGCCTTTCCTGAGGCCACCAGAGCGGGTCCTCAGGTCCCCGTCGTAAGTCGAGAGTACCTGCCGCAACTCGAGAAATCCAGGAGGTTCTCCCCTCCAGGCGAGATGAGGCCCATTTCCGCTCAGGCGTCTCTAGGCTAATGACACCTAACCCTGGAACCTACAAAGGGTCCTTCACACCCTTACTGCAACCCAAGAAGCTCCCCGACATACCCGTATCCAATCGAGAGGAAGCACGAGAGTTCGCCCACATCCAGAGGAGCCCCGTTTCCGCCTCATAGCTCGAGAGGAGGGATCCTTTCCCTGCGTGGTCGGGAAAGAATTCCTGGTGTCCCCGTCGCAACTCAAGAGGAGGCGCTCTCCACAGGAAAGGCGAGAGGAACTCCAGGGTCGTGCCACCATTCCCACAGTTCCCCAGATGTCTCAGTCCATTCCAGGGAAACCTGTTTTCCCTGCACTGCCTTGACTTTCAAGCCGAGGATCGACTCACACCACGGTGGCACGTGGGATAGCCCTTTGGGAAAGCCTCGTGGGAAAGCCTCGTGGGAAAGCCTCGAGGGAAAGACCCTGATCCATTGATCCACGCGAAGGGAAGCGTGACACTGCTGCTACAGCTCGGGAGGAAAGCGCACGTATATTCCCCCACTCCAGACGAGGACTGACTCCCCTGGGGAGACTCCAGAAATACCCCAAGATCCATGTCGGCACTGGAGAGGAATCCTCAGGTTCCGTCATCAACTCCATACAAGGTATTAGGCCCGGCATCAAGGGGAGAGGAATCCCGAGAGGCCCCCGAGCAACTGGCTTGGGGACTGGCCTTTTCTGAGGCCACAGAGCGGGTCCCTGAGGTCCCCGCCGTAAGTCGAGAGCACCTGCTGCAACTCGAGAAAATCCAGGAGGTTCTCCCTCCAGACTAGATGAGGCTCATTTCTGCTGAGGCGTCACCAGGCTAATCACACCTAACCTCTGGAAATTCCAAAGGGTCCTTCACAAAAATTGCTGCAACTCAAGAAGTTCCCCGACATACCCGTCTCACTCGAGAGGAAGCACGAGAGTCGCGCCCACATCCAGAGGAGCCCCGGTTCCGCCTCCTAGCTCGAGTGGAGGGATCGTTTCCCTGCGTGTTCGGGAAAGAATTCACGGTGTTCCCGTCGCATCTCAAGAGGAGGCGCTCTCCCACAGGAAAGGCGAGAGGAACTCTACAGTCGTCCCACCATTCCCAGAGTGCCCAGATGTCTCTGTCCATTCCAGGGAAACCTGTTTTCCCTGCACTGCCTCGACTTTCAAGCAGAGGATCGGCTCACACCACGGTGGCACGTGGGACAGCCCTTTGGAAAATCCTCGAGGGAAAGACACTGATCCCATTATCCACTCGACGGGTAGCATGACATTGCTGCTAGACCTCGGGAGGGAAAGCGAACGTGCATGTCCCGACTCGAGACGAGGACTGACTCCCCTGGGGCGACTCTAGAAGTTCCCAAGATCCATGTCAGCATTGGAGAGGAATCCTCAGGTTTCCCGCCCTGACTCCAAACAAGGTATTTGGCCCTGGCATCGACGGTAGAGGAATCCCGAGAGGCTCCCGAGCAACTCGCAAGGGGACTGTCCTTTCCTAGGGCCACCAGAGCGGGTCTCTGAATTCCCTGTCGTAAGTCGAGAGCACATGCTGCAACTCGAGAAAATCCAGGAGGTTCTCCCCTCCAGGCGAGATGAGGCCATTTCCGCTGAGGCGTCCTGATGCTAATCACACCTAAGCTCTGGAACTTCCAAAGGGTCCTTCACACCCTTGCTGCAACTCAAGAAGTTCCCCGACATACCCGTCTCCCACTCGAGAGGAAGCACGGAGAGTCCCGCTCACATCCAGAAGAGCCCCCGTTTCCTCCTCCTATCTCGAGAGGAGGGATCCTTTCCCTGCGTGGTCGAGAAAGAAATGCCAGCGTTCCCGTCGCATCTCAAGGGGAGGAGCTCTCACCTGGAAAGGCGAGAGGAACTCCAGGGTCGTGCCACCATTCCCAGAGTCCCCGGAGATGTCTCCGTCCATTCCAGGGAAACCTGTTTTCCCTGCACTGCCTCCACTTTCAAGCCGAGGATCGACTCACACCACGGTGGCACGTGGGACAGCCCTGTGGGGAAAGCCTCGTGGGAAACCCTCGTGGGAAAGCCTCGGAAAGACACAGATCCCTTGATCCACGCGAAGGGAAGGGTGACACTGCTGCTACAGCTCGGGAGGAATGGGCACGTGCATGCCCCCACTCGAGAAGAGGACTGACTCCCCTGAGGAGACTCCAAAACTACCCCAAGATCCATGTCAGCACTGGAAAGGAATCCTCAGGTTCCGTCACCGACTCCACACAAGGGTCTTAGGCCCCGGCATCGACAGGAAAGGAATCCCAAGAGGCCCCGAGCAACTCGATTGGGGACTGGCCTTTCCTGAGGCCACCAGAGCGGGTCCCTGAGGTCCCGTCATAAGTTGAGAGCACCTGCCGCAACTCGAGAAAATCCAGGAGGTTCTCCCCTCCAGGCGAGATGAGGCCATTTCCGCTGAGGCGTCTCGAGGCTAATCACACCTAACGTCTGGAACTTCCAAAGGGTCCTTCACACCCTTGTTGCAACTCAAGAAGTTCTCCGACATTCCCGTCTCCACTCGAGAGGAAGCACGAGAGTCCGGCCCACATCCAGAGGAGCCCCGTTTCCGCTCCTAGCTCGAGAGGAGGGATTTTTCCTGCGTGGTCGGGAAAAGAATTTCCCGCGTTCCGTCGCATCTCAAGAGGAGGTGCTCTCCACAGGAAAGGCGAGAGGGACTCCAGGGTCGTGCCACAATTAGCAGAGTCACCAGATGTCTCAGTCCATTCCAGGGAAAACTTTTCCCTGCACTGCCTCGACTTTCAAGCCGAGGATCGACTCACACCACGGTGGCACATGAGACAGCCCTGTGGGAAAGCCTCGTGGGAAAGCCTCGAGGGAAAGCCACAGATCCCTTGATCCACGCGAAGGGAAGCGTGACACTGCTGCTACCGCTTGGGAGGAAAGCGCACCTGCATGCCTCCACTCGAGACGAGGACTGACTCCCCTGGGGAGACTCCGAAGTTCCCAAGATCCATGTCATCCCTGCAGAGGAATCCTCAGGTTCCGGCACCGACTCCACTCAAGGTCTTAGGCCCCGGTATCGACGGGAGAGGAATCCCGAGAGGCCAAGAGCAACTTGTATGGGGACTGGCCTTTCCTGAGGCCACCACCGGGTCCCTGAGGTCCCTGTCGTATGTTGAGAGCACCTGCTGTAACTCGAGAAAATCCAGGAGGTTCTGCCCTCCAGGCGAGATGAGGCCCATTTCCGCTGAGGCGTCTCGAGGCTAATCACACCTAACGTCTGGAACTCCAAAGGGTCCTTCACACCCTTGCTGCAACTCAAGAAGTTCCCGACATACCCGTCTCCACTCGAGAGGAAGCACAAAAGTCCCGCCCACATCCAGAGGAGCCGTTTCCGCCTCCTAGCTTGAGAGGAGGGATTCTTTCCTGCGTGGTTGGGAAAGAATTCCCGTGCCCGTCGCATCTCAAGAGGAGGAGATCTCCACAGGAAAGGCGAGA
>NW_017207415.1:0-18191 GCF_001704415.2 Capra hircus | reverse complement strand
GGAGAAGCCCGTTTTTATCGCCTCCTTGCTGAGAGGTGGGATCCTTATTCCCTGCGTCGTCGGAGATGATTTCCCGGCGTTCCCTCACATCTCAAGAGGAGGTGATCATATGCGAGAGGAACTCCAGGATCGTGCCACCATTCCTGAGTCCCCCAGATGTCTCAGTCCATTCCAGGGAAACCTGTTTTCCCCGCACTGCCTCGACTTTCAAGGCGAGGATCGACTCACACTACGGTGGCACGTGGGACAGCTGTGGGAAAGCCTCGCAGGAAAGCCTCGTGGGAAAGCCTCGAGGGAAAGCCACAGATCCCTTGATCCACGCGAAAGGGAAGTGTGACACTGCTGCTACAGCTCCAGAGGAAAGCGCACGTGCAGGCGACCACTCGAGACGAGGACTGACTCCCTGGGGAGACTCCAGAAGTACCCCAAGATCCATGTCAGCACTGGAGAGGAATCCTCAGGTTCCGGCACCGACTCCACACAAAATCTTAGGAACCGGCATCGATGGGAGAGGAATCCCAGGAGGCCCCCGAGCAACTCGCATGGGCACTGGCCTTTCCTGAGGCCACCAGAGCGGGTCGCTGAGGTCCCCGTCGTAATTCGAGAGCACCTGCTGCAATTCGAGAAAATCCAGGAGGTTCTCCCCTCCAGGCGAGGTGAGGGCCATTTCCGCTGAGGCGTCTCGAAGCTAATCACACCTAACCTCTGGAACTTCCAAAGGGTCCTTCACACCCCTTGCTGCAACTCAAGAAGTTCCCCAACATACCCGTCTCCACTCGAAAGGAAGCACGAGAGTCCCGCCCACATCCAGAGGAGCCCCGTTTCCGCCTCCTAGCTCGAGAGGAGGGATCCTTTCCCTGCGTGGTCGGGAAAGAATTCCCGGCATTCCCCTCGCATCTCAAGAGGAGGCGCTCTCCAAAGGAAAGGCGAGAGGAACTCCAGGGTCATGCCACCATTCCCAGAGTCCCCCAGATGTCTCACTCCATTCCAGGGAAGCCTGTATTCCCCACTCTGCCTCGACTTTCAAGCTGAGGATCGACTCACACCACGGTGGCACGTTGGACAGCCCTGTGGGAAAGCCTCGTGGGAAATTCTCGAGGGAAAGCCACAGATCCCTTGATCCAAGCGAAGGGAAGCGTGACACTGCTCTTACAGCTCTGGAGAAAAGCGCACGTGCATGCCCTCACTCGAGACGAGGACTGACTCCCCTGGGGAGACTCCAGAATTACCCAAGATCCATGTCAGCACTGGAGAGGAATCCTCAGTTTCCGGCACCGACTCCACACAAGATCTTTGGCCCGGCAGCGACGGGAGAGGAATCCCGAGAGGCCCCCGAGCAACTCGCATGGGGACTGGCCTTTCCTGAGGCCACCAGAGTGACTCCCCAGGGGAGTGGGTCCCTAGCAGTGTCATGCTTCCCTTCGCGTGGATCAAGGAATCTGTGGCTTTCCCTCGAGCTTTCCCACGAGGCTTTCCCAGTGGGCTGTCCCACGTGCCACCGTGGTGTGAGTCGATCCTAGGCTTGAAAGTCAAGGCAGTGCAAGGAAAACAGGTTTCCCTGGAATGGACTGAGACATCTGTGGAACTCTGGGAATGGTGGCACGACACTGGAGTTCCTCTCGCGTTTCCTGTGGAGAGTGCCCGAGCAACTTGCATGGGGACTGGCCTTTCATGAAGGCCAACAGAGGCGGGTCTCTGAGGTCCCAGTCGTAAGTCGAGAGCTCCTGCTGCAACTCGGAGAAAATCCAGGAGGTTCTACACCTCCAGGCGAGATGTGGCCCATTTCCGATGAGGCGTCTCGAGGCTATATCAACAAGCAGTCTGGAACTAACAAACGGGTCCTTCAAACCCTACTGCAACTCAAGAAGTTCCCCGAAATACCCGTCTCCACTCGAGAGGAAAGCACGAGAGTACCGCCACGATCCAGAGGTAGCCCCGTTTTCGCCTCCTAGCTCGAGAGGAGGGATCCTTTCACCTGTAGTGGTCGGTCAAGAATTCCCGGATTCACCCGCCATCTCAAGAGGAGGCGCTCATCCACAGGAAAGGCGAGAGGAACTCCAGGATTCGTGCCACCCATTCCCCGAGTACCCCAGATGTCTCAGTCCAATTCCAGGGAAACCTGTTTTCACTGCTCTGCCTCGAATTTCAAGGCGAGGATCCGACTCACACCACGGTGACACGTGGACAGCCCTGTGGGAAAGCTCGCCGAAATCTCGAGGGAAAGCCTCGAGGGAAAGCCACAGATCCCTTGATTCAATCCGAAAGAGGAAGCGTGACACTGCTGCTACTGCTCTGGGTGGAGAGCTGCCTGTGCATGCCTCCACTCGATAGCAAGGACTGACTTCCACTGGGGAGACTCCAGAAGTACCCCAAGATGCATGTCAGCACTGGGAGAAGAATCCTCAGGTTCAGGCACCGACTCCACACAAGGTCTTAGGCCCCGGCATCGACGGGAGAGAAATCCTGAGAGGCCCCCGAGCAACTCGCATGGGGAATGGCCTTTCCTCGAGGCCACCAGAGCGGGTCCCTGAGGTCCCCGTCGATAAGTCGAGAGCACCTGCCACCACTCGAAAAAATGTCTAGGAGGTTCTCTCCTCCAGGGCAAGATGAGGCCCATTTCTTCTGAGGTCGTCCTCGATGCTAATCTACACCTAACCTCTGGAACTTTCAAAGGGTTCCTTCACACCCATGGCTGCAACTTCAAGAAGTTTTCCCGAACTACCTGTCTCCACTCGAGAGGAAGCACGAGAGTCCCGCCCACATCCACAGGAGCCCCGTTTCCGCTTCCATAGCTCGAGAGGAGGGATCCATTTCCCTGCGTGGTCGGGAAAGAATTCCCGGAGTTCCCGTCGCATCTCAATGAGGAGGCGCTCTCCATCAGGAAAGGCAGAGAGGAACTCCAAGGGTCGTGCCACCATTCCCAGAGTCTTCCAGATGTCTCAGTCCATTCCAGGGAAACCTGTTTTCCCTGCACTGCCTCGACGTTTCAAGCCGAGGATCGAGCTCACACCTCGGTGGCACGTGGACAGCCCTGTGGGAAAGCCTGGTGGGAAAGCCTCGTGGAAAGTCTCGTGGAAAGCCTCGAGGATAGCCACGATGCTTGATCCACGCGAATGGAAGCTTGACAGTGCTGCTACAGCTCGGGAGGAAAGTTCGACGTGCATGCCCTTACTCGAGACGAAGGACTGACTCCGCCTGTGGAGACTCCAGAAGTACCCCAAGTTCCATGTCAGCACTGGAAAGAATCCTCAGGTTCCGGCACCGACTACACAAGGTCTTAGGCCCTGGCATCGACAGGAGAGGAATCCCGAGAGGCCCCGAGCAACTCACATGGGGACTGTCCTTTCCTGAGGCCACCAGAGGCGGATCCTTGAGGTCCCTGTCGTAAGGATGAGAGCACCTGCAGCAACTTGAGAAAATACAGGAGGTTCTCCCTTCCAGGCGAGATGAGGCCCATTTCCGCTGAGGTGTCACAAGGCTAATCACTCCTAACCTCTGGAAATTCCAAAGGGTCCTTCACACCCTTGCTGCAACTCAAGAAGATCCCCGACATACCCGTCTCCACTCGAGAGGAAGCACGAGAGTCCCACCACATCCAGAGGAGCCTCGTTTCCGCCTCATGGCTCGAGAGGAGGGATCCTTTCACTGCGTGGTCGGGAAAGAATTCCCGGCATTCCCCTCGCATCTCAAGAGGAGGCGATCTCCACAGGAAAGGCGAGAGGAACTCCAGGGTCGTGCCACCATTCCCAGAGTCCCCCAGATGTCTCAGTCCATTCCAGGGAAACCTGTTTTCCCTGCACTGCCTCGACTTTCAAGCCGAGGATCGACTCACACGACGGTGACACGTCGGTCAGCCCTGTGGGAAAGCCTCGTGGGAAAGCCTCGTGGGAAAGCCTCGTGGGAAAGCCTCTTGGGAAAACCTCGAGGGAAAGCCACAGATTCCTTGATCCACGCGAAGGGAAGCGTGACACTGCTGCTACAGCTCTGAAGGAAAGCGCAACTGCATGCCCCCACACGAGACGAGGACTGACTCCCCTGGGGAGACTCCAGAAGTAACCCAAGATCCATGTCAGCACTGGAGAGGAATCCTCAGGTTCAGGCACCGACTCCACACAAGGTCTTAGGTCCCGGCATCGATGGGAGAGGAATCCCGAGAGGCCCCCGAGCAACGTGCATGTGGACTGGCCTTTCCTGAGGCCAACAGAGCGGGTCCCTGAGATACCCGTCGTATGTCGAGAGCACATGCAGCAACTCGAGAAAATCCAGGAGGTTGTCCCCTCCAGGCGAGTTGAGGCTCCTTTCTGCTGAGGCGTCTCGAGGCTAATCACACCTACCCTCTGGAACTTCCAAAGGGTCCTTCACACCCTTCCTGCAACGCAAGAAGTTCCCGGTATACCCTGTCTCCACACGAGAGGAAGCACGAGCGTCCCGCCCACATCCAGAGGAGCCCCGTTACCGCCTCCTAGCTCGAGAGGTGGGATTCTTTCCCTGCAGGGTCGGGAAAGAATTCCCGGCGTTCCTGGTTGCATCTCAAGAGGAGGCGCTCTCCACCTGAAAGGCGAGAGGGACTCAAGGGTCGTGCCACCATTCCCAGAGTCCCGCAGATGTCTCAGTCCATTCCAGGGAAACCTGTTTTCCCTGCACTGCCTCGACTTTCAAGCCGAGGATCGAATCACACCAAGGTGGCACGTGGGACAGACCTGTGGGAAAGCCTCTTGGGAAAGCCTCGTGGGAAAGCCTCGAGGGAAAGCCACAGATGCCTTGATCCACGGGAAGGAAACGTGACACTGCTGCTACAGCACCGGAGGAAAGCGCACGTGCATGCCCCCACTCGAGACGAGGACTGACTCCCCTGGGGAGACTCCAGAAGTACCCCAAGATCCATGTCAGCACTGGAGAGGAATCCTCAGCTTCCGGCACCGACTCCACACAAGGTCTTATGCCGGGGTCCAGCCCCGGTGGATCCAGGGAATTCGAAGGGTGAACGGCGTTGGCGTGGAAAGACTTGTTTATTTATTAATGTAAGATTAGATTAGGAAACTATAGTGTAGTAAGAAGATTAAGTGGAGGAAGAGGGCTGAATAGCTTGGTTTATGCGGAAGGCCAATAAAATTCCAGACAAGGAATTTGCACCACCTACGTTGGGCCACCGGCGCCCGCTGGAATATCTAAGGGTGCCTCGCCTTAAGCTCCCTTTCGTGCGGGTCTTAACAGCCAGTGCAAGTAAGTAGACCTGGCAAGCCTCCGCACTCCAGTTGGAGATTCAGCCTGAAGTTAAAGTAAAGAGCAGAGAGAAGGAAAGGTAGAGAAGAAGAAAGAGAGAGAAAGACACGGGGGGAGCCAGAGTCCCAAGAAACCAGGCTGAGAGACTAGTTCGAGAAGCTGGTCCGAGAAACTGGTCCCCGGCCCCTGGCCTCCTCCTTTATTGTTCAGAAGGCCTTTTATACTTTTGATAAAACATGGAGATCAATGGATAACACAAAATTATGTAGCGTTCACAACCCAGATTCTTTCTGTATATCATTTTGTATACAAAAGTTCTCAGGTGATTTACATTATCTTCTGGCCAAGAGGCTTGTTAACACTTTTTGGCTCTCTTCCTTAATGAATGTTAATTTTGTTTCCCCTGAAGTGTTTTTCTTTAATCTGCATCTCCTTAAAGCATTAAAGTTACATCTCTATAGAACAAAGGTGCAGTGGGTTATAACAAAGAAGGTACTTAACTCAGAAATCTAATGTTGCTAATACCAGGTCTACTACTTGTTTTTCTATATACCAACTATATATAAAAATAAAGGATATGAAAATTTGGCAGCAAGCATTGACCCAAGAAATGAAACTTTTAATCAGTCCTATTCTAAAGGTTTTAACTCCTCGGAAGCTCCTGCATTCCTAGGATGTTTTAAGCTTCCTGTGCCTCCTGCGGTCAGGAGGCCTCAAACAATCACAAGCACAGCTGTACGAGTCCTACAGGCAGGCTAGAAAGAAATCAGAGGGTTTTTGGATTGAAACACTCTTTCAAATGCAGAAGACTAACGGCCTGAATTGACTTTTTCCAGAAAAGGTCAGAAGAGTGAAAAAGCAGAGCACAACAACCGGCAGATTTTTGTTGGGGTACATGCTTAAAAATTTCCAGAGGGGTCGCTGAAGTCTGAGCACGCCTTGCGTATGTCAGTTTCCTTCCTCATAAACTTGTCACGGGCGGGCTTCCTCACACTGGCTCCCGGCAGTCTTAGGCCCCGGCATCGACGGGAGAGGAATCCCGAGAGGCCCCCGAGCAACTCGCATGCGGACTGGCCTTTCCTGAGGCCACCAGAGCGGGTCCCTGAGGTCCCCGTCGTAAGTTGAGAGCACCTGCCGCAACTCGAGAAAATCCAGGAGGTTCTCCCCTCCATGCGAGATGAGGCCCATTTCCGCTGAGAGTCTCGAGGCTAATCACACCGAACCTCTGGAACTTCCAAAGGGTCCTTCACACCCTTGCTGCAACTCAAGAAGTTCCCCGACATACCCGTCTCCACTCGAGAGGAAGCACGAGAGTCCCGTCCACATCCAGAGGAGCCCCGTTTCCCCCTCCTAGATCGAGAGGAGGGAGCCTTCCCATGAGTGGTCGGGAAAGAATTCCGGGCTTCCGTCGCATCTCAAGAGGAGGCACTCTCCACAGGAAAGGTGAGAGGAATTCCAGGGTCATGAAACCATTCCCAGAGTCCCCCAGATGTCTCAGTCCATTCCAGGGAAACCTGTTCTCCCTGCACTGCCTCGACTTTCAAGCCGAGGATCGTCTCACACGACGGTGGCACGTGGGACAGCCCTGTGGGAAAGCCTCGTGGGAAAGTCTCATGGGAAAGCCTCGAGGGAAAGCCACAGATCCCTTGATCCACGTGAAGGGGAGCGTGACACTGCTGCTACAGTTCGGGAGGAAAGCGCACGTGCATGCCCCCACTCGAGACGAGGAATGACTCCCCTGGGGAGACTCCAGAAGTACCCCAAGATCCATGTCAGCACTGGAGAGGAATCCTCAGGTTCCAGCACCGACTCCAAGCAAGGTCTTAGGCCCGGGCATCGACGGGAGAGGAATCCCGAGATGCCGCCGTGCAACTCGCATGGGGACTGGCCTTTCCTGAGGCCACCAGAGAGGGTCCCTGAGGTCCCCGTCGTAAGTCGAGAGCACCTGCAGCAACTCGAGAAAATCCAGGAGGTTCTCCCTTCCAGGCGAGATGAGGCCAATTTCCGCTGAGGCGTCTCGAGGCTAATCACACCTAACCTATGGAACTTCCAAGGAGTCCTTCAAACCCTTGCTGCAACTCAAGAATTTCCCCGACATACCCGTCTCCAGTCGAGAGGAAGCACGAGAGTCCCACCACATCCAGAGGAGCCTCGTTTCCGCCTCATGGCTCGAGAGGAGGGATCCTTTCACTGCGTGGTCGGGAAAGAATTCCCGGCATTCCCCTCGCATCTCAAGAGGAGGCGATCTCCACAGGAAAGGCGAGAGGAACTCCAGGGTCGTGCCACCATTCCCAGAGTCCCCCAGATGTCTCAGTCCATTCCAGGGAAACCTGTTTTCCCTGCACTGCCTCGACTTTCAAGCCGAGGATCGACTCACACGACGGTGACACGTGGGTCAGCCCTGTGGGAAAGCCTCGTGGAAAAGCCTCGTGGGAAAGCCTCGTGGGAGGGCCTCGTGGGAAAACCTCGAGGGAAAGCCACAGATTCCTTGATCCACGCGAAGGGAAGCGTGACACTGCTGCTACAGCTCGGGAGGAAAGCGCATGTGCATGCCCCCACTCGAGACGAGGACTGACTCCCCTGGGGAGACTCCAGAAGTACCCCAAGATCCATGTCAGCACTGGAGAGGAATCCTCAGGTTCCGGCACCGACTCCACACAAGATCTTAGGCCCGGGCATCGACGGGAGAGGAATCCCGAGAGGCCCCCGAGCAACTCGCATGGGGACTGGCCTTTTCTGAGGCCACTAGAGCGTGTCCCTGAGGTCCCCGTCGTAAGTTGAGAGCACATGCCGCAACTCTAGAAAATACAGGAGATTCTCGCTCCAGGCGAGATGAGGCCCATTTCCGCTGAGGCGTCTCGAGGCTAATCAATTCTAACATCTGGAACTTCCAAAGGGTCCTTCACACCCTTGCTGCAACTCAAGAAGTTCCCCGACATACCCGTCTCCACTTGAGTGGAAGCACGAGAGTCCCGCCCACATCCAGAGGAGCCCCGTTTCTGCCTCCTAGCCTGAGAGGAGGGATCCTTTCCCTGCGTGTTCGGGAAAGAATTCCCGGCGTTCCCGTCGCATCTCAAGAGGAGGCGCTCTCCACAGGAAAGGCGAGAGGAACTCCAGGGTCGTGCCACATTCCCAGAGTCCCCCAGATGTCTCAGTCCATTCCAGGGAAACCTGTTTTCCCTGCACTGCCTCGACTTTCAAGCCGAGGATCGACTCACACCACGGTGGCACGTGGAACAGCCCTTTGGGAAAGCCTCGTGGGAAAGCCTCGTAGGAAAGCCTCGTGGTAAAGCCTCGAGGGAAAGTCACAGATCCCTTGATCCACGCGAAGGGAAGCGCGACACCGCGCTTCAGATCGGGAGGAAAGGGCACGTGCACGCCCCCGCTAGAGACGAGGACTGACTCCACTGGGGAGACTGCAGAAGTACCCGAAGATCCATGTCAGCACTGGAGAGGAATGCTCAGGTTCCGGCACCGACTCCACACAAGATCTTAGGCCCCGGCATAGACGGGAGAGGAATCCCGTGAGGTCCCCGTGCAACTCGCATGGGGACAGGCCTTTCCTGAGGCCACCAGAGCGGGTCCCTGAGGTCCCCGTCGTAAGTCGAGAGCACCTGCTGCAACTCGAGAAAATCCAGGAGGTTCTCCCCTCCAGGCTAAATGAGGCCCATTTCCTCTGAGGCATCTCGAGGCTAATCACACCTAAACTCTGGAACTTCGAAAGGGTCTTTCACACCCTTGCTGCAACTCAAGAAGTTCCCCGACATACCCGTCTCCACTCGAGAGGAAGCACGAGAGTTCTGCCCACATCCAGAGGAGCCCCGTTTCTGCCTCCTATCTCGAGAGGAGGGATCCTTTCACTGTGTTCGGGAAAGAATCCCCGGCGTTGCCGTCGCATTTCAAGAGGAGGCGCTCTCCACAGGAAAGGCGAGAGGAACTCCAGGGTCGGGCCACCATTCCAAGAGTCCCCCAGATGTCTCAGTCCATTCCAGGAAAAACTTTTTTCCCTGCATTGCCTCGACTTTCAAGCCGAGGATCGACTCACACAATGGTGGCACGTGGGACAGCCCTGTGGGAAAGCCTCGTGGGAAAGCCTGGTGGGAAAGCCTCGAGGGAAAGACACAGATCCCTTGATCCCCGCGAAGGGAAGCGTGACACTGCTGCTACAGCTCAAGAGGAAAGCGCACGTGCATGTCCCCACACAAGACGAAGACTGACTCCCCTGGGGAGACTCCAGAAGTATCCCAAGATCCATGTCAGCACTGGAGAGGAATCCTCTGGTTCCGGAACCGACTCCACACAAGGTCTTAGGCCCCGGCATCGACGGGAGAGGAGGACCTAGAATACCCCGTATTACTCGCATGGGGACTGGCCTTTCCTGAGGCCACCAGAGCGGGTCCCTGAGGTCCCCGTCGTAAGTCGAGAATAGCTGCCCCAACACGAGAAAATCCAGGAGGTTCTCCCCTCCAGGCGAGATGAAGCCCAATTCTGCTGAGGCGTCTCGAGGCTTATCACACCTAAACTCTGGAACCTACAAAGGGTCCTTCACACCATTGTTGGAACTCAGCAAGTTCCCCGACATACCCGTCTCCACTCAAGAGGAAGCACGAGAGTCCTGAACACATCCAGAGGAGCCCCGTTTTCGCCTCCTGGCTCGAGAGGAGGGATCCTTTCCCTGCGTAGTCGGGAAAGAATTCCCGGTGTTCCCATAGCATCTCAAGAGGAGGCCCTCTCCACAGGAAAGGCGAGAGGAACTCCAGGGTCGTGCCACCAATCCGAGAGTCCCCCGATGTCTCAGTACATTCCAGGGAAACCTGTATTCCCTTCACTGCCTCGACTTTCAAGCCGAGGATCGACTCACACCACGTTGGCACTTGGGACAGCCCTATGGAAAAGCCTCGTGGGAAAGCCTTGTGGAAAAGCTTCGAGGAAAAGCCACTGATTCCTTGATCCACTCGACGGGAAGCATGACACTGCTGCCCCATCTCGGGAGGAAAGCGCACGTGCATGCCCCCACTCGAGACGAGGACTGACTCCCCTAGGGACACTCCAGAAGTACACCAAGATCCATGTCAGCACTGGATAGGAAACCTCAGGTTCCGGCACCAACTCCACCCAAGATCTTAGGTCCTGGCATTAACGGACGGGGAATCACAAGAGGCCCCCGAGCAACTCGCATGGGGACTGGCCTTTCTTGAGGCCACCAGTCGGGTCTCTGTGTTCCCCGTCGTAATTTGAGAGCACCTGCCACAACTCGAGAAAATTCAGGAGGTACTCCCCTCCAGGCGAGATGAGGCCCATTTCCCAGAGGCTTCTCTAGGCTAATCACACCTAACATCTGGAACTTCCAAAGGGTAATTCACACCCTTGCTGCAACTCAAGAAGTTCCCTGACATACCCGTCTCCACTCGAGAGGAAGCAAGAGAGTCCCGCCCACATCCAGAGGAGCCCCGTTTCCGCCTCCTAGCTGGAGAGGAGTGATCCTTTCCCTGCGTGTTCGGGAAAGAATTCCCGGCGTTCCCGTCGCATCTCAAGAGGAGGCGCTCTCCACAGGAAAGGCGAGAGGAATTCCAGGGTTGTGCCACCATTCCCAGAGTCCCCCAGATGTCTCAGTCCATTCCGGGGAATCCTGTTTTCCCTTCACTGCCACGACTTTCAAGCCGAGGATCGACTCACATCACGGTGGCACGTGGGACAGCCCTATGGGAAAGCCTCGTGGGAAAGCCTCGTGGGAAAGCCTCGAGGGAAAGCCACAGATCCCTTGAACCACGCGAAGGGAAGTGTGACACTGCTGCTACAGCTCGGGAGGAAAGCGCACGTGCATGACCCCACTCGAGACGAGGACTGACTCCCCTGGGGAGACTCCAGAAGTACCCCAAGATCCATGTCAGCACTGGAGGGGAATCCTAAGGTTCCGGCACCGACTCCACACAAGATCTTAGTCCCTGGCATCGACGTGAGGGGAATCCCGAGAGGCCCCCGAGCAACTCGCATGGGGACCTGCCTTTCCTGAGGCCACGAGAGCGGGTCCCTGAGGTCCCCGTCGTAAGTCGAGAGCACCTGCTGCAACTCGAGAAAATCCAGGAGCTTCTCCCCTCCAGGCGAGATGAGGCCCATTTCCACTGAGGCGTATCGAGGCTAATCCCACCTAACCTTTGGAACGTACAAACGGTCCTTCACACCCTTGCTGCCACTCAAGAAGTTCCCCGACATACCCGTCTCCACTCGAGAGGAAGCACGAGAGTTCTGCCCACATCCAGAGGAGCCCCGTTTCTGCCTCCTAGCTCGAAAGGAGGGATCCTTATCCTGCGTGGTTGGGAAAGAATTCCCGGCATTCCCGTCGCATCTCAAGACGAGGCGCTCTCCACAGGAAAGGCGAGAGGAACTCCAGGGTCGTGCCACCATTCCCAGAGTCCCCCAGATGTCTCAGTCCATTCCAGGGAAACCTGATTTCCCTGCACTGCCTCGACTTTCTAGCCGAGGATCGACTCACATCTCGGTGGCATGTGGGAGAGCCCTGTGGGAAAGCCTCGTGGGAAAACCTCGTGGGAAAGCCTCGAGGGAAAGCCACAGATACCTTGATCCACGCGAAGGGAAGCGTGACACTGCTGCAGCTCGGGAGGAAAGCGCACGTGCATGCCCCCACTCGAGACGAGGACGGACTCCCCTGGGGAGACTCCAGAAGTACCCCAAGATCCATGTCAGCACTGGAGAGGAATCCTCAGGTTCCGGCACTGACTCCACACAAGGTCTTAGGCCCCAGCATCTACGGGTGATGCATCCCAAGAGCCCCCCGTGCAACTTGCAAGGGGACTGGCCTTTCCTGAGGCCACCAGAGCGGGTCCCTGAGGTCCCCGTCGTAAGTCGAGAGCACCAGCCGCACGTCGAGAAAATCCAGGAGGTTCGCCCTTCCAGGCGAGATGAGGCACATTTCCGCTGAGGTGTCTCAAGGCTAATCACAACTAACCTCTGGAACTTACAAAGGGTCCGTCACACCCTTCCTGCAACTCAAGAAGTTCCCGGTCATACCCGTCTCCACTCGAGAGGAAGCACGAGCGTCCCGCCCACATCTAGAGGAGCCCCGTTACCGCCTCCTAGCTCGAGAGGAGGGATCCTTCCCTGCAGGGTCGGGAAATAATTCCTGGCGTTCCCGTGGCATCTCAAGAGGAGGCGATCTTCACATGAAAGCCGAGAGGGAATCAAGGGTCGTGCCACCATTCCCAGAGTTCCGCATATGATCTCAGTCCTTTCCAGGAAAACCTGTCTTCCCTGCACTGCCTGGACGTTCAAGCCGAGGATTGACTCACACCACGGTGGCACGTGGGACAGCCCTGTGGGAAAGCATCGTGGGAAAGCTTCGTGGGAAAGCCTCAAGGGAAAGCCTCGAGGGAAAGCCACAGATCCCTTGATCCACGCGAAGGGAAGCGTGACAGTGCTACTACAGCTCGGGAGGAAAGCACACGTGCATGCCCCCTCTCGAGACGATGACTGACTCCCCTGGGGAGACTCCAGAAGTACCCCAAGATCCATGTCAGCACTCGGAGAGGAATCCTCAGGTTCCGGCACCGACTCCACACAAGGTCTTAGGCCCAGGCTTCGACGGGAGAGGAATCCCGAGAGGCCCCCGAGGAACTCGCATGGGGACTGGCCTTTCCTGAGGCCACCAGAGTGGGTCCCTGAGGTCCCCGTCGTAAGTCGAGAGCACCTGCCACAACTCGAGAAAATCCAGGACGTTCTCCCCTCCAGGCGAGATGAGGCCCATTTCCGCTGAGGCGTCTCCAGGCTAATCACACCTAACCTCTGGAACTTCCAAAGGGTCCTTCACACCATATCTGCAACTCAAGAAGTTCGCCGACATACCCGTCTCCACTCGAGAGAAAGCACGAGAGTCCCGCCCACATCCAGAGTATCCCCGTTTCCGCCTCCTAGCTCGAGAGGAGGGATCCTTTCCCTGCGTGGTCGGGAAAGAATTCCCGGAGTTCCCGTCGCATCTCAAGAGGAGGCACTCTCCACAGGAAAGGCGAGGGGAACTCCAGGGTCGGCCACCATTCCCAGAGTCCCCAAGATGTCTCAGTCCATTCCAGGGAAAACTTTTTTCCCTGCACTGCCTCGACTTTCAAGCCGAGGATCGACATCGACACACACCACGGTGGCACGTGGGACAGCCTTGTGGGAAAGCCTAGTGGGAAAGCCTCGAGGGAAAGCCTCGAGGGAAAGCCACAGATCCCTTGATCCACGCGAAGGGAAGCGTGACAGTGCTGCTACAGCTCGGGAGGAAAGCACACGTGCATGCCCCCTCTCGAGACGATGACTGACTCCCCTGGGGAGACTCCAGAAGTACCCAAAGATCCATGTCAGCACTGGACAGGAATCCTCAGGTTCCGGCACCGACTCCACACAAGGTCTTAGGCCCCGGGATCGACGGGAGAGGAATCACGAGTGGCCCCCGAGAAACTCGAATGGGGATTGTCCTTTCCTGAGGCCACCAGATCGGGTCCCTGAGGTCCCCGTCGTAAGTCGAGAGCACCTGCCGCAACTCGAGAAAATCCAGGAGGTTCTCTCCTCCAGGCGAGATGAGGCCCATGTCCGCTGAGGCGTCTCGAAGCTAATCACACCTAACCTCTGGAACTTCCAAAGGGTCCTTCACATCCTTGCTGCAACTCAAGAAGTTCCCCGACATACCCGTCTCCACTCGAGAGGAAGCACGAGAGTCCCGCCCACATCCAGAGGAGCCCCGTTTCTGCCTCCTAGCTCGAGAGTAGGGATCCTTTCCCTGCGTGTACGGGAAAGAATTCCCGGCATTCCCGTCACATCTCAAGAGGAGGCGCTCTCCACAGGAAAAGCGAGAGGAACTCCAGGGTCGTGCCACCATTCCCAGAGTCCCCCAGATGTCTCAGTCCATTCCAGGGAAACCTGTTTTCCCTGCACTGCCTCGAATTTAGAGCCGAGGTTCCACTCTCACCACGGTGGCACGTGGGACAGCCATGTAGGAAAGCCTCGTGGGAAAGCCTCGTGGGAAAGCCTCGAGGGAAAGCCACAGATCCCTTGATCCATGCGAAGGGAAGCGTGACACTGCTGCTACAGCTCGGGAGGAAAGCGCACGTGCATGCCCCCTTTCAAGACGAGGACTGACTCCCCTGGGGAGACTCCAGAAGTACCCCACGATCCATGTCAGCACTGGAGAGAAATCCTCAGGTTCCAGCACCGACTCCACACAAGGTCTTAGGCCCTGGCATCGATGGCAGAGCAATACCCAGAGGCCCCCAAGCAACTTGCATGGGGACTGACCTTTCCTGAGGCCACCAGAGCGGGTCCCTTTGGGCCCCGTCGTAAGTCGAGGGCACCTGCCGCAACTCGAGAAAATCCAGGATGTTCTCCCCTCTAAGCGAGATGATGCCCATTTCCAGAGAGGCGTCTCGAGGGTAATCACATCTAACCTCTGGAACTTCCAAAGGATCCTTCACACCCTTGCTGCAACTCAAGAAGTTCCCCGACATACCCGTCTCCACTCGAGAGGAATGAGGAGAGTCCCGCCTTCATCCAGAGGAGCCCCATTCCGCCTCCTAGCTCGAGAGGAGGGATCCTTTACCGGCGTGGTCGGGAAAGAATTCCCGACGTTCCCGTCGCATCTCAAGAGGAGGCGCTCTCCACAGGAAAGGCGAGAGGAACTCCAGGGTCGTGCCACCATTCCCAGAGTCCCCCAGATGTTTCAGTACATTCTAGGGAAATCTGTTTTCCCTGCACTGCCTCGACTTTCAAGCCGAGGATCGACTCACACCACGGTGGCACGTGGGACAGCCCTGTGGGAAAGCCTCGTGGGAAAGACTCATAGGAAAGCCTCGAAGGAAAGCCACAGATCCCTTAATCCACTCGACGGGTATCGTGACACTGCTGCTACAGCTCGGGAGGAAAGAGCACGTGCATGCCCCCACTAGATACGAGGACTGACTCCGCTGGGGAGACTCCAGAAGTACCCCAAGATCCATGTCAGCACTGGAGAGGAATCCTCAGGTTCCGGCACCGACTCCACACAAGGTCTTAGGCTCAGGCATCGACGGGAGTGTTATCCCGAGTAGCCCCCGAGCAACTTCCATGGGGACTGGCCTATCCTGAGGCCCCCAGGGCGGGTCCCTGAGGTCCCTGTAGTAAGTCGAGAGCACATTCCGCAACTCGACAAAATCCAGGAGGTTCTCCCCTCCAGGCGAGATGAGGACCATTTCCGCTGAGGGGTCTAGAGACTAATCACATCTAACATCTGGAACTTCCAAAGGGTCCTTCACACCCTTGCTGCAACTCAAGAAGTTCCCCGACATACCTGTCTCCACTCGAGAGGAAGCACGAGAGTCACGCCCACATCCAGAGGAGCCCCGTTTCCGCCTCCTAGCTGGAGAGGAGGGATCCTTTCCCTGCGTGGTCGTCAATGAATTCCCGGCGTTCCCTCGCATCTCAAGAGGAGGCGCTCTCCACAGGAAATGCGAGAGGAACTCCAGGGTCCTGCCACCATTCCCAGAGTCCCCCAGATGTCTCAGTCCATTCCCGGGAAACCCTTTTTCCCTGCACTGCCTCGACTTTCAAGCCGAGGATCGACTCAAACCACGGTGGCACGTGGGACAGCCCTGTGGGAAAGCCTCGTGGGAAAGCCTCGTGGGAAAGCCTCGAGGGAAAGCCACAGATCCCTTGATACACGCGAAGGGAAGCGTGACAGTGCTGCTACAGCTCGGGAGGAAAGAGCACGTGCATGCCCCCACTCGAGACAAGGACTGATTCCCCTGGAGAGACTCCAGAAGTACCCCAAGATCCATGTCAACACTGGAGAGGAATCCTCAGTTTCGGGCACCCACTCCACACAAGATCTTAGGCGCCAGCATCGACGGGAGAGGAATCCCGAGAGCCCCCGGGCAACTCGCATGGGGACTTGCCTTTCCTGAGGCCATCAGATGCGGTTCCTTGAGGTCCCCGTCGTAAGTCGAGAGCACCTGCCGCAACTCGAGAAAATCCAGGAGGTTCTCCCCTCCAGGCGAGATGAGGCCCATTTCCGCTGAGGTGTCTCGAGGCTAATCACACCTAAACTCTGGAACTTCCAAAGGGTCCTTCACACCCTTGCTGCAACTCAAGAAGTTCCCCGACATACCCGTCTCCACTCGAGAGGAAGCATGAGAGTCCCGCCCAAATCCAGAGGAGCCCCGTTTCCGCCTCCTAGCTCGAGGGGAGGGATCCTTTCCCAGCGTGGTCGTGAAAGAATTCCCGGCGTTCCCGTTGCATCTCAAGAGGAGGCGCTCTCCACAGGAAAGGCGAGAGGTACTCCAGGGTCTGGCCACCATTCCCAGAGTCCCCTGGAAGTCTCAGTCCATTCCAGGGAAAGCTGTTTTCCCTGCACTGCCTCGACTTTCAAGCCGAGGATCGACTCACACCACGGTGGCACGTGGGACAGCCCTGTGGGAAAGCCTCGTGGGAAAGCCTCGAGTGAAAGACACAGATCCCTTGATCCACGAAAAGGGAAGCATAACTCTGCTGCTACAGCTCGGGAGGAAATCGCACGTGCATGCCCCTTCTCGAGACAAGGACTGACTCCCCTGGGGAGACTCCAGAAGTACCACAAGATCCATGTCGGCACTGAAGAGGAATCCTCAGGTTCCGTCACTGAGTCCACACAAGGTCTTAGGCCCCCAGCATCGACGGGAGAGGAATCCCGAGAGGCCCGGGAGAAACTCGCATGGGGACTGGCCTTTCCTGAGGCCACCAGAGCGGGTCCCTGAGGCCCTCGTCGTAAGTCGAGAGCACCTGCCGCAAGTCGAGAAAATCCAGGAGGTTCTCCCCTCCAGGCGAGATGAGGCCCATTTCGGGTGAGACAACTAGGGGGTAATCAGACTTAAACTCTGGAACTTCCAAAGGGTCCTTCACACCCTTGCTGCAACTCAAGAAGTTCCCCGACATACCCGTCTCCACTCAAGAGGAACCCGAGCATCCCGCCCGTATCCAGAGTGGCCCCGTTTCCGCCTGCTAGCTCGAGAGGAGGGATCCTTTCCCTGCGTGGTCCTGAAAGAATTCCTAGCGTTCCCGTCTCATCTCAAGAGGAGGCGCTCTCCACAGTAAAGGCGAGAGGAACTCCAGTATCAGGCCCCATTCCCAGAGTCCCCCAGATGTCTCAGTCCATTCCAAGGAAAACCTGTTTTCCCTGCACTGCCTCCACTTTCAAGCCGAGCATCGACTCAAACCGCGATGGAGGTTGAACAGCCCTGTGGGAAAGCCTCGTGGGAAAGCCTCGTGGGAAAGCCTCGAGGGAAAGCCACAGATCCCTTGATCCACGCGTAGGGAAGCGTGACACTGCGGCTACAGCTCGGGAGGAAAGCGCACGTGCATGCCCCCACTCGAGACGAGGACTGACTCCCCTGGGGAGACTCACATTCAGAGGGAACCCCGTTTCCGCCTGGCAGCTCGAGATGAAGGATCCTATCCTGCTTAGTCAGGAAAGTTTTTTCGGCGTTCCTTGGCATCTCAAGAGCAAGGGCTCTCAATAGGAAAGGCGAGAGGTACTCCAGGGTCGTGCCACCATTCGAAGAGTCCCCCTCCCCATTATGTCTCAGTCCATTTTCAGAGGAACCTGTTTTCCCTGCACCGCCTCGACTTTCAAGCCGAGGATCCACTCACCACCATGGTGGCACGTGGACAGCCCCTGTGGGAAAGCCTCGTTGGAAAGCCTCGAGGAAAGCCAAACGATTCCTTGATCCCACACGGGAAGCAGTGACACTTCTGCTACCTGTCCTGAGGTCTGTCTTATGTCTGAGAGCACCTGCCTGCAACTCGAGAAAAATCCAAGAGGATTCTCTCCCCTCTACAGTCTAGATAGAGGCCCATTTCTCTGCGGCGTCTCGAGAGTAATCACACCTAAACTCTTTGGAAACTTCCAAACGGTCACTTCACACCCTTTCTGCAACTCAAAGAATGTTCCCCGACATACCGGGATCTCT
>NW_017207414.1:0-4430 GCF_001704415.2 Capra hircus | reverse complement strand
GTGAGAACACCTGCCCCAACTCGAGAAATCCAGGAGGTCTCCCCTCCAGGCGAGATGAGGCCCATTTCCGCTGAGGCGTCCTCGAGTCTAATAACACCTAACCTCTGGAACTTCCAAAGGGTCCTTCACACCCTTGATGCAACTCAAGAAGTTCCCGACTTTCCCGTCTCCACTCGAGAGGAAGCACGAGAGGCCGCCCACAACCAGAGGAGCCCCGTTTCCGCCTCCTAGCTCGAGAGGAGGGATCCTTTCCCTGCGTGGTGGGGAAAGAATTCCCCGCGTTCCTGTCGCATCTCAAGAGGAGGCGCTCTCCACAGGAAAGGCGAGAGAGAACTCCAGGTCGTGCCACCATTCCCCAGAGTCCCCCAGATGTCTCAGTCCATTCCAGGGAAACCTGTTTTCCCTGCACTGCCTCGACTTTCAGGCGAGGATCGACTCACACCACGTTGGCACGTGGGACAGCCCTGTGGGAAAGCCTCGTGGGAAAGCCTCCTGGGAAAGTCTCGAGGGAAAGCCTCAGATCCCTTGATCCCCGAGAAGGGAAGTGCGACACTGCTGCTAAAGATCGGGAGGAACGCGCACGTGCATGCCCCACTCAAGACGAGGAGTGACTCCCCTGGGGAGACTCCAAAAGTACCCCAAGATCCCTGTCAGCACTGGAGAGGAATCCACAGGTTACGGCACCGACTCCACACAAGGTCTTAGGCCCCAGCATCGACGGGAGAGGAATCCCGAGAGGCCCCCGAGCAACTCGCATGGGGACTGTCCTTTCCTGAGGCCATCAGAGCAGGTCCCTGAGGTCCCCGTCGAAAGTCGAGAGCACCTGCCGCAACTCGAGAAAATCCAGGAGATTCTCCCCTCCAGGGGAGATGAGGCCCATTTCCGCTGAGGAGTCTCGAGGCTAATCACATCTAACATCTGGAACTTCGAAACGGTCCTTCACACCCTGGCTGCCAACTCAAGAAGTTCCCCGACATACCCGTCTCCACTCGGAGGAAGCACGATAGTCCCGCCCACATCCAGAGGAGCCCCGTTTCCGCCTCCTAGCTCGAGAGTCGGGATCCTTTCCCTGCGTAGTCTGGAAAGAATTCCCGGAGTTCTCGTCGCTTCTCAAGAGGAGGCGCTCTCCACAGGAAAGTCGAGAGGAACTCCAGGGTCGTGCCACCATTTCCAGAGTGCCCCAGATGTCTCAGTCCACTCCAGGGAAACCTGTTTTCCCTGCACTCCTCGACTTTCAAGCGAGGATCGACTCACACCACGGTGGCACGTGGGACAGCCCTGTGGGAAAGCCTCGTGGGAAAGCCTCGTGGGAAAGCCTCGTGGGAAAGCCTCGTGGAAAATCCTCGTGGGAAATCCTCCAGGGAAAGCCCCTGATCCCTTGATCCTCGCAAAGGAAGCGTGACACTGCTGCTACAGCTCGGGAGGAAAGCGCACGTGCATGTCCCCACACGAGACGAAGACTGACTCCCCTGGGGAGACTCCAGAAGTACCCCAAGATGATGCATGTCAGCACGGAGAGAGGAATGCTCAGGTTCCCGCACCAACTCCAAACAAGATCTTAGGCCCCGGCATCTACGGGAGAGGAATCCCGAGAGGCCCCCGTGCAAATCGCATGTGGACCTGCCTTTCCTGAGGCCACCAGAGCGGGTTCCTGAGGTCCCCGTCGTAAGTCGAGAGCACATGCCGCAACTCGAGAAAATGCAGGAGGTTCTCCCCTCCAGGCGAGATGAGGCCCATTTCCTCTCAGGCGTCTCGAGTCTAATCACACCTAACCTCTGGAACTTCCAAAGGGTCCTTCACACCCTTGCTGCAACTCAAGAAATTCCCCGACATACCCGTCTGCACTCGAGAGGAAGCATGAGAGTCCCGCCCACATTCAGAGGAGCCCCGTTTCCGCCTCCTAGCTCGAGAGGTAGAATCCTTTCTTTGCGTGGTCGGGAAAGAATTCCCGGCATTCCGTCGCATCTCAAGAGGAGGCGCTCTCCACAGGAAAGGCGAGAGGAACTCCAGGGTGGTGCCACCATTCCCAGAGTCCCCCAGATGTCTCAGTCCATTCCAGGGAAATCTGTTTTCTCTGCACTGCCTGGACGTTCAAGCCGAGGATCGACTCACACCACGGTGGCACGTGGGACAGCCCTGTGGGAAAGCCTCTTGGGAAATCCTCGTGGGAAAGCCTGAAGCGAAAGCCACAGATCCCTTGATCCATGCCTATGGAAGCGTGACACTGCTGCTACAGCTCGGGAGGAAAGCGCACGTGCATGCCCCCACGGGAGACGAGGACTGACTCCCCTGAGGAGAGTCCAGAAGTACCCAAGATCCATGTCAGCACTGGAGAGGAATCCTCAGGTTCCCGGCACGACTCCCACAAGGTCTTTGGCCCGGATCGTCGGGAGAGGAATCCCGAGAGGCCCCTGAGCAACTCGCATGGGTTCTAGCCTTTCCTGAGGCCAATAGAGCGTATCCCTCAGGTCCCCGTCATAACTCGAGAGCACCTGCCGCAACTCGAGAAAATCCAGGAGGTTCTCGCTTCCAGGCGAGATGAGCCCAATTTCCGCTGAGGCGTCTCGAGGCTAATCACACCTTACCTCTGGAACTTACAAAGGGTCCTTCACACCCTTGCTGCAACTCAAGAAGTTCCCCGACATACCCGTCTCCACTCGAGAGGAAGCACTAGAGTTCCGCCATATCCAGAGGTGCCCCGTTTCCGCCTCAAAGCTCGAGAGGAGGGATCTTGTCGCTGCGTGGTAGGGAAAAAATTCCCGGTATTCCCGTCGCATCCCAAGAGGAGGCGCTCTCCACAGGAAAGGCGAGAGGAACTCCAGGGTCGTGCTACCATTCCCAGAGTTCCACAGATATCTCAGTCCATTCCAGGGAAATCTGTTTTCCCATCACTGCCTCGACTTTCAAGCCAAGGATCGACTCACACCAGGGTGGCACGTGGGACAGCCCTGTGGGAAAGCCTCGTGGGAAAGCTTTGTGGGAAAGCCTAGAGGGAAAGACACATATCCCTTGATCCACGCTACGGGAAGCGTGACACTGCTGCTACAGCTCGGGTGGAAAGCGTACGTGCATGCCCCCACTCGAGACGAGGACTGACTCCCCTGGGGAGACTCCAGAAGTACCCCAGGATCCATGTCATCACTGGAGAGGAATCCTCAGGTTCTGGCACCGACTGCACACAAGGTCTTAGGCCCCGGCATCGAAGGGAGAGGAATCCCGAGAGCCCCCGAGCAACTCGCATGGGGACTGGCCTTTCCTGAGGCCACCAGAGCGGGTCCCTGAGGTCCCCATCGTAAGTCGAGCACCTGCCACAACTCGAGAAAATCCAGGAGGTTCTCCCCTCCAGGCGAGATGAGGCCCATTTCCGCTGAGGCGTCTCGAGGCTAATCACATCTATCATCTGGAACTTCCAAAGGGTCCTTCACACCGTTGCTGCAACTCAAGAAGTTCCCCGACATACCCGTCTCCACTCGAGAGGAGCACGAGAGTTCCGCCAACATCCAGAGGAGCCCTGTTTTCGTCTCCTAGTTCGAGAGGAGGGATCCTTACCCTGCGTGTTGGGGAAAGATTCCCAGCGTTCCCGTCCCATCTCAAGAGGAGGCGCTCTCCACAGGAAAGGTGAGAGGAACTCCAGGGTCGTGCCACCATTCCAGAGTCCCCACATGTCTCAGTCCATTCCAGGGAAACCTGTACTCCCTGCACTGCCTCGACATTGAAGGCGAGGATCGACTCACACCACGGTGGCATGTGGGACAGCCCTGTGGGAAAGCCTCGTGGGAAAGCCTCAAGGGAAAGCCACAGATCACTTGATCCACGCGAAGGAAAGCCCGACACTGCTGCTACAGCTCGGAGTAAAACCACGTGCATCCCCCCTCGAGACGAGGACTGACTCCCCTGGGGAGACTCCAGAAGTACCCCAAGATCCATGTCAGCACTGGAGAGGAATCCTCAGGTTCCGACACCGACTCCACACAAGGTCTTAGGCCCCGGCATCGACGGGAGAGGAATCCCGAGAGACCCCGAGCAACTCGCATGGGACTGGCCTTTCCTGAGGCTACCAGAGCGGGTTCCTTGCGTCCCCGTCGTAAGTCGAGAGCACCTTCCGCAACTGGAGAAAATCCAGGAGGTTCTCCCCTCCAGGCGAGATGAGGCCCATTTCCCCTGAGGCTTCTCGAGGCTAATCACACCTAACCTCTGGAACTTCCAAAGGGTTCTTCACACCCTTTGCTGCAACTCAAGAAGTTCCCCGACATATCCGTCTCCACTCGAGAGGAAGCACCAGAGTTCCGCCCACATACAGAGGAGCTCCGTTTCCGCCTCCTAGCTCGAGAGGAGGGATCCTTTCCCTGCGTGGTCGGGAAAGAATTCCCGGCGTTCCCGTCGCATGTTCAGAGGGAGGCGCTCTCCACAGGAAAGGCCGAGAGAACTCA
>NW_017207413.1:0-4431 GCF_001704415.2 Capra hircus | reverse complement strand
GTTTCCTCTGCCAGTGCTGACATGGATCTTGGGGTACTTCTGGAGTTCTCCCAGGGGAGTCAGTCCTCGTCTCGAGTGGGGCATGCACCTGCGCTTTCCTCCCTAGCTGTAGCAGCAGTGTCATGCTCCAGTCGCGTCAAGGGATCAGTGGCTTCCCTCGAGGCTTTCCCACGAGGCTTTCCAACAAGGCTTCCCACGAGGCTTTCCACAGGGCTGTCCCACGTGCCACCGTGGTGTTAGTCGATCCTCGGCCGCTTGAAAGTCGAGGCAGTGCAGGGAAAACAGGTCTCCCTGGAATGGACTGAGACATCTGGGGGACTCTGGATTGGTGGCACGACCATGGAGTTCTCTCGCCTTTCCTCTGGAGAGCGCGACCTCTTGAGATGCGTCGGAACGCCGGGAATCTTTCTCGACCACGCAAGGAAAGGATCCCTCCTCTCGAGCTAGGAGGCGGAAACGGGGCTCCTCTGGATGAGCGGGACTCTCGTGCTTCCTCTCAAGTGGAGACGGGTATGTCGGGGAACTTCTTGAGTTGCAGCAAGGGTGTGAAGGACCCTTTGGAAGTTCCAGAGGTTAGGTGTGATTAGCCTCGAGACGCCTCAGTGGAAATGGGCCTCATCTCGCCTGGAGGGGAAAACCTCCTGGATTTTCTCGAGTTGCGGAAGGTGCTCTCGACTTACGACGGGACCTCAGGGACCCGCTTTGGTGGCCTCAGGAAAGGCCAGTCCGCATGCGAGTTGCTTGGGGGCCTCTCGGGATTCCTCTCCCGTCGATGCCGGGGCCTAAGACCTTGTGTGGAGTAGGTGCCGGAACCAGAGGATTCCTGTCCAGTGCTGACATTGATCTTGGGGTACTTCTGGAGTCTCCCCAGGGGAGTCAGTCCTCGTCTCGAGTGGGGGCATGCACGTGCGCTTTCCTCCCGAGCTGTAGCAGCAGTGTCGCGCTTCCCTTCCCGGATCAAGGGATCTGTGTCTTTCCCTCAAGGCTTTCCCACGAGGCTTTCCCACAGGCTCCCACGTGCCACCGTGGTTGAGTCGATCCTCGGCTTGAAAGTCGAGGCAGTGCAGGGAAAAAGTTTTCCCTCTAATGGACTGAGACATCCAGCGGCCTCTGGGAATGGTGGCACGACCCTGGAGTTCCTCTCGCCTTTCCTGTGGAGAGCGCCTCCTCTTCAGATGCAACGGGAACGCCGGGAATATTTTCCCGACCACGGTGGGAAAGGATCCCTCCTCTCGAGCTAGGAGGCGGAAACGGGGCTCCTCTGGATGTGGGCGGGACTCTGGTGCTTCCTCTCGAGTGGAGACGGGTATGTCGGGGAACTTCTTGAGTTGCAGCAAGGGTGTGAAGGACCCTTTGGAAGTTCCAGAGGTTAGGTGTGATTAGCCTCGAGACGCCTCAGCCGAAATGGGCCTCATCTCGCCTGGAGGGGACAACCTCCTGGATTTTCTCGAGTTGCGGCAGGTGCCCTCGACTTACGACGGGGACCTCAGGGACCCGCTCTGGTGGCCTCAGGAAAGGCCAGTCCCCATGCGAGTTGCTCGGGGGCCTCTCGGGATTCCTCTCCCGTCGATGACGGGGCCTAATAGCTTGTGTGGAGTCGGTGCCGGAACCTGAGGATTCCTCTCCAGTGCTAACATGGATCTTGGGGTACTTCTGGAGTCTCCCAGGGGAGTCAGTCCTCGTCTCGAGTGGGGGCATGCCACGTGCGCTTTCCTCCCGAGCTGTAGCAGCAGTGTCACGCTTCCCTACGCGTGGATCAAGGGATCTGTGCTTTCCTCGAGGCTTTCCCACGGGCTTTCCCACGAGGCTTTCCCACAGGGCTGTCCAACCTGCCATCGCGTGTGTGAGTCGATCCTCGCTTGAAAGTGGAGGCAGTGCAGGGAAAACAGGTTTCCTTGGAATGGACTGAGACATCTGGGGGACTCTGGGAATGGGGCCTGATACTGGAGTTCCTCTCGCCTTTACTGTGGAGAGCGCCTCCTCTTGAGATGAGACGGGAACGCTAGGAATTCTTTCAGGACCACGCAGGGAAAGGATCACTCTCTCGTGCTAGCAGGCAGAAACGGGACCACTCTGGATACGGGCGGGACGCTCGGGTTCCTCTTGAGTGGAGACGGGTATGTCGGGGAACTTCTTGAGTTGCAGCAAGGGTGTGAAGGACCCTTTGAAGTTCCAGAGTTTAAGTCTGATTACCCCCTAGTTGTCTCAGCCGAAATGGGCCTCATCTCGCCTGGAGGGGAGAACCTCCTGGATTTTCTCGAATTGCGGCAGGTGCTCTCGACTTACGACGAGGGCCTCAGGGACCCGCTCTGGTGGCCTCAGGAAAGGCCAGTCCCCATGCGAGTTTCTCCGGGCCTCTCGGGATTCCTCTCCCGTCGATGCTGGGGCCTAAGACCTTGGGTGGACTCAGTGACGGAACCTGAGGATTCCGCTCCAGTGCCGACATGGATCTTGTGCTACTTCTGGAGTCTCCCCAGGGGAGTCAGTCCTTGTCTCGAGAGGGGCATGCAAGTCCGATTTCCTCCCGAGCTGTAGCAGCAGTGTCATGCTTCCCTTTTCGTGGATCAAGGGATTTGTGGCTTTCCCTCTAGACTTTCCCATGACGCTTTCCCACGAGGCTTCCCACAGGGCTTTCCCACGTGCCACTGTGGTGTGAGTCGATCCTCGGCTTTAAAGTCGAGGCAGTGAAGGGAAAACAGGTTTCCCTGGAATGGACTGAGACACCTTGGGGACTCTGGGAATGGTGGCACGACCCTGGATTTCCTCTCGCCTTTCCTGTGGAGAGCGCCTCCTCCTGAGATGCGACGGGAACCGGGAATTCTTTGCCGACCACAAGGAAAGGATCCCTCCTCTCGAGCTAGGAGGGGAAACGGGCCCCTCTGGATGTGGCGGGACTCTCGTGCTTCCTCTCGAGTGGAGACGGGTATGTCGGGGAACTTCTTGAGTTGCAGCAAGGCTGTGAAGGACCCTTTGAAAGTTCCAGAGATTAGGGTGATTAGCTTCCAGTCGCCTCAGCGGAAATGGGCCTCATCTCGCCTGGGGACAACCTCCTGGATTTCTCGAGTTGCGGCAGGTGCTCTCGACTTACGACGGGGACCACAGGGACCCCTCTGGTGGCCTCAGGAAAGGCCAGTCCCCATGCGAGTTGCTCGGGAGCCTTTCGGGATTTCTCTCCCGTCGATGCCGGGGCCTAAGACCTTGTGTGGAGTCGGTGCCGGAACCTGAGGATTCCTCTCCAGTGCTGACATGGACCTTGGGGTTCTTCTGGAGTCTCCGCAGTGGAGTCAGTCCTCGTCCGAGTGGGGGCATGCACGTGCGCTTTCCTCCCGAGCTGTAGCAGCAGTGTCACGTTCCCTTCGCGTGGATCAAGGGATCTGTGGCTTTCCCTGGAAGCTTTCACACGAGGCTTTTCCATGAGGCTTTCCCACATGATTGTCCCACGTGCCACCGTGATGTGAGTCGATCCTCGGCTTGAATGTCGATCAGTGCAGGGAAAACAGGTATCCCTGGAATGGACTGAGACATCTGGGGGACTCTGGGAAAGGTGGCACGACCCTGGAGTTCCTCTCGCCTTTCCTGTGGAGAGCGCCTCCTCTTGAGATGCGACGGAACGCCGGGATTTCTTTCCCGATGACGCAGGGAAAGGATCCACCTCTCGAGCTAGTAGGCAGAAACGGGGCTCCTCTGGATGTGGGGGACTCTCGTGCTTCCTCTCGAGTGAAACGGTATGTAGGGGAACATCTTGAGTTGCAGCCAGGGTGTGAAGCACCGTTTGGAAGTTCCAGAGATTAGGTGTGATGAGCCTCGAGACGCCTCAGCAGAAATGGGCCCATCTCGCCTGGAGGGGAGAACCTCCTGGATTTTCTCGAGATAGGGTAGTTGCTCTCGACTTACGACGGGGACCTCAACGACCCGCTCTGGGGGCCTCAGAAAGGCCACTCCCCATGCGAATTGCTCGGGGGCCTCTCCGGATTCCTCTACCGTCGATTCCGGGCCTAAGACCTTGTGAGTAGTCGGAGCTGGACCTGACGATTCCTCTCCTGTGCTGACATGGATCTTGGGGTACTTCTGGAGTCTCCCCGGGAGAGTCAGTCCTCGTCTCGAGTGGGAGCCATGCACGTGCGCTTTCCTCCCGAGCTGTAGCAACAGTGTCACGCTTCCCTTCGCGTGCATCAAGGGATCTGTGGCTTTCCCTCGAGCTTTCCCAGGAGGCTTTCCCACGAGGCTTTCCCACAGGGCTGTCCCACGTGCCACCGTGATGTGAGTCGATCCTCCGCTTGAAAGTCGAGGCAGTGCTGGGAAAACAGTTTTCCCTGGAATGGACTGAGACATCTGGGGACTCTGGAATGGTGGCACGACCCTGGAGTTCCTCTCGCCTTTCCTGTGTAGAGCGCCTCCTCTTGAGATTCGACGGGGAACGCGGGGAAATTC
>NW_017207412.1:0-4431 GCF_001704415.2 Capra hircus | reverse complement strand
TCATAGTCTGTTATCAAAAAATTGCATTCTAAGAAAACTTTGTTCTCTTAACCTAGAGAGAGACTAAATTCCATCTGCTACCAGCTTACCAGAAGACAAACAAACAAACAAACAAATTATCCGTAAGCTTAAAAAAAGTATATTCCATATATCTTGAAGTAGCAGTATTTCTGCAAAGGCATCAGTGTGAAAACCATAGAGGACATGGTTAAAACCTGATTAAATAGAAATTGACAATGTAATCTGGTCACTGCTGCGACTTGAAATGCTTTAATATGATAACTGGAATTATAACTGACAGCATTTGACCAGCGACATATCAGATTTTCACGGATGTCAGATAATTTCTAGGATATCTATATTAGGAACTGAAGGAATCTTTGAACCTAGGAAAGAAAACAACAGTCTCAAAGGCCCTTGCTGAATCATCTATCAGCAAGGAATGTCTTTGCAAGGATCGCAAAGTGAAGGGAAAAACACCGACCTGCCTCTGCAACTTCGTCCTCTGAGCAGATCTGGAGGTCTCCCTTTGTATAAGCTAACCTGTTCCTTCCAAATAGAGGTTTGCAACACAAAACAAGTGGCCGCCTATTCTTCCCCGAAGGAGGCTCTCTTTCCCCACATCCTGCGAACTCCCTTTCCCAGCTCCTGGAAAAGCGCTTCTTGCAGTTCCTTTCAGAAAATCCTATGGACGGAGAAGCCTGGTTAGGCTGCAGTCCGTGGGGTCGCTGAGGGTCGGACACGACTGAGCGACTGCACTTTCATTTTCACTTTCATGCATTGGAGAAGGCAATGGCAACCCACTTACTGTTCTTGCCTGGAGAATCCCAGGGACGGGGAGCCTAGTGGGCTACCGTCTATGGCGTCGCACAGAGTCGAACACGACTGAAGCAACTTAGCAGCAGCAGTAGCAGCAGGTCCTTTCTTAGGGGCAGTTATCCCTGAGATTGGGACCTGGAAAGGCAGAGCACCTCCACACACACGTCTTTTCTGTCCCCTTTCCTCTGGAGGAGAGCTCTAGTGAGCCTAGGTCTGTCAGAAAATTCTTGGCTTTGACGGGATCCACCCGTGTGTGAACCTGCATACCCGACCTAGGGGCCACAGGGCACCTGTTTTGCTCGAGTGGGTCCTGGAGGGGTGCAGCATAGCAAGAGCCTTAAAAATCCATCCAATTTGTCTTTTTTTTTTTTTACCTCGGAGAGAACGAGTTTGCTCCACCTCCACCTTTGGCAGTGTGGAGGGAAGAGGGCACCACCTCTCCCAAAGGGGACATAGGCCTACCAGGAGAGAAAGGCCCCTTGAGGAGCTGAGCCCAGGTAGGCAGCCAGTGATGTCAAGCACACTCCCGCTGCTTGCTTCTTCATGGGCACTCCACGATCTGCTAGGAATGTCTTTGCAAGGATCTCAAAGGGAAGGGGAGATACATGGCCCTGTCTCTGGAACTTTCAGTCCTCTGAGCAGATCTGGAGGTCTTGAGTTGTATAAGCAAACCCGTTCCTTCCAAATAGAGGCTTGCAAACACACCCCGGTGGTTGCCTCTTCTTCCCGAAGAAGTCTTTCTTTCCCCACATGCTGCGAACTCCCTGTCCCAACCTCCAAGAATAGCGCTTCTTGCCATTCCTTTCTTAGAGGCAGTTATCTCTGAGCTTGGGGCTGTAGGAGTAGCCCCACACTCACAGGGAAAGGCAAAGACTCCTCCATACATCTCCTCTATCCCCTTTTGCTCTGGAGGAGAGCTCTAGTGAGCCTAGGTCTTTCAGGAAAATTCTTGGCTTGGACAGGATCTCACCCTGTTTGTGAACCTGCATACCCAACCAGGGGCCACAGAGCACCTGTTTCAGTAAAGTGGGCCCTGAAAGGGTGCAGCCTAGCAAGAGCTTGAAAATCCATTCAATTGCTGTTTTTGTACCTCTGACAGAGCGAGCTTGGCTCCACCCTTTGGCAGTGAGGAGAAAAGAGGCATGACACCCTCCCCAAGGGGACATGGGGCCTACTTCGAGAGGAAGGCCCCTTGTGGAGATGAGGCCAGGAAGGCACACAGTCGTGTCAAACACACTCCCACTGCTTGCTTCTTCAGGGGCACTCCCGCTATCAGCTAGGAATGTCTTTGCAATGATCACAAAGGGAAGGGGAGATACAGGGCCCTGCTTCTGGACCTCCAGTGCTCTGAGCAAATCTCGAGGTCTCCCGTTGTTGGTCAGGTCAAGGTCAAGTTCAAGTTCAAGGTCAATTGAGTTCAAGGTCAAGGTCAAGTTTAAGTTCATGGTAAATAGTCAAGTTCAGGTTCAAGGTCAAGGTCAACGTCAAGGTCAAGTCAAGGTCAAGTTCAGGGTCAAGTTCAAGGTTAAGTGTTAAGTTCAAGTTCAAAGTCAAGTTCAAGGTCAAGGTCAAGGTCAAGTTCAAATTCAAGGGCAAGGCAAGGCCCAGGCCAAGGCCAAGGCAAGGGCAAGGGCAACGCCAAGGGCAAGCCAAGGCCCAGGCCAAGGCAAAGCCAAGGCCACCAAGCGAAGCCCAAACCCCGTAACGCCTGACAAAAGCAGAAGCCACTAGGCCCCTGCGCAGAGGAAGCACTAAAGGCAGCAAGGCCACAGAGCTCCCCGACTCCCATTCCCACAGGAAGATATGAGGATAAAGGGCCTCATCCCAGCACAGCACCTGCTCCCACCACCACCCAACCCGGCCCCGCCCCGCAGCACGCCCCTGAAACAACACTGTCTTCCCAGAAAAGAGAACGGAGAAGCCATGCGTGTGCCAAAGGAGCAAGATGAACGAACGATGCCAGGCCCTCCGAATTTGGGCCAACCTGACGCTCGGACCCCGGCCTGCCGATGGTCCCCGCGTTCTCGGGGCCCTGGAGTGCGGGCACAGGGTTTCTCGAGGCCAACGTGTTGCCCCCTCCACCGAGAACGGCGCGACCCATCGGCCAGGCCGGGTTCCGAGGCGTCAGGTGTGCCCAAATTCGGAGGGCCTGGCATCGTTCGTTCATCTTGCTCCTTTGGCACACGCATGGCTTCTCCGTTCTCTTTTCTGGGAAGACAGTGTTGTTTCAGGGGGCGTGCTGCGGGGGGCGGGGGCCGGGTTGGGTGGTGGTGGGAGCAGGTGCTGTGCTGGATGAGGCCCTTTATCCTCATATTTCCTGTGGGAATGGGAGTCGGGGAGCTCTGTGGCCTTGCTGCCTTTAGTGTCTTCCTCTGCGCAGGGGCCTAGTGGCTTCTGCCTTTTGTCAGGCGTTACGGGGTTTGGGCTTCGCTTTTGGTGCCTTGGCCTTTGCCTTGGCCTGGGCCTTGGCCTTGCCCTTGGCGTTGCCCTTGCCCTTGCCTTGGCCTTGGCCTGGGCCTTGCCTTGCCCTTGAATTTGAACTTGACCTTGACCTTGACCTTGAAACTTGACTTTGAACTTGAACTTAACCTTAACCTTGAACTTGACCCTGAACTTGACCTTGACGTTGACTTGACGTTGACCTTGACCTTGAACTTAAACTTGACATTTACCATGAACTTAAACTTGACTTGACCTTGAACTTCAACCTTGACCTTGAACTTGAACTTGACCTTGACCTTGACCAACAACGGGAGACCTCGAGATTTGCTCAGAGCACTGGAGGTCCAGAAGCAGGCCCTGTATCTCCCCTTCCCTTTGTGATCATTGCAAAGACATTCCTAGCTGATAGCGGGAGTGCCCCTGAAGAAGCAAGCAGTGGGAGTGTGTTTGACACGACTGTGTGCCTTCCTGGCCTCATCTCCACAAGGGCCTTTCCTCTCGAAGTAGGCCCCATGCCCCTTGGGGAGGGTGTCATGCCTCTTTTCTCCTCACTGCAAAGGTGGAGCCAAGCTCGCTCTGTCAGAGGTACAAAAACAGCAATTGAATGGATTTTCAAGCTCTTGCTAGGCTGCACCCTTCAGGGCCCACTTTACTGAAACAGGTGCTCTGTGGCCCCTGGTTGGGTATGCAGGTTCACAAACAGGGTGAGATCCTGTCCAAGCCAAGAATTTTCCTGAAAGACCTAGGCTCACTAGAGCTCTCCTCCAGAGCAAAGGGATAGAGGAGATGTATGGAGGAGTCTTTGCCTTTCCCTGTGAGTGTGGGGCTACTCCCTACAGCCCCAAGCTCAGAGATAACTGCCTCTAAGAAAGGAATGGCAAGAAGCGCTATTCTTGGAGGTTGGGACAGGAGAGTTCGCAGCATGTGGCGAAAGAAAGACTTCTTCGCGGGAGAAGAGGCAACCACCGGGGGGTGTGTTTGCAAGCCTCTATTTTGAAGGAACGGTTTGCTTATACAACTCAAGACCTCAGATCTGCTCAGAGGACTGAAGTTCAGAGACAGGGCCATGTATCTCCCTTCCCTTTGAGATCCTTGCAAAGACATTCCTAGCAGATCGTGGGAGTGCCCATGTAGAAGCAGCCAGCGGAGTGTGCTTGACCAATCCTCCTC
>NW_017207411.1:0-4431 GCF_001704415.2 Capra hircus | reverse complement strand
TGTGGGAAAGCTCCGTGGGAAAGCCTCCTGCAAAAACCTCGATGAAAGCCACAGATTTCTTCATCCACGCGAAGGGAAGCATGACACTGCTGCTACAGCTCGGGAGAAAGTGCACGTGCATGACCTAAGTCGAGACGAGGACTGAATCCACGGTGGAGAGACTCCAGAAGTACCCCAAGATCCATGTCAGCACTGGAGAGGAGTCCTCAGGTTCCGGCACCGTCTCCACACACACGTCTTAGGCCCCGGCATCGACGGGGAGAGGAATCCCGAAGGGCCCCTAGCAACTCGCATGGGGACTGGCCTTTCCTGAGGCCACCAGACCAGGTCCCTGAGGTCCTCGTCTTAAGTCGAGAGCACCTGTGGCAACTCTAGAAAATCCAGGAGGTTCTCCCCTCCAGGCGAGATGAGGCCCATTTCCGCGAGGCGTCTCGAGTTAATCACACCTAACCTCTGGAACTTCCAAAGGGTCCTTCACACCCTTGCTGCAACTCAAGAAGTTCCACGCCGACGTACCCCTCTCCACTCGAGAGGAAGCACGAGAGTCCTGCCCACATCCAGAGAAGCCCCGTTTCCCGTCCTCATAGATCGAGAGGTGGAATCCTTTCCCTGCGTGGTCGGGAAAGAATTCCCGGCGTTCCGGGTCGCATCTCAAGAGGAGGCGGTCTCCACAGGAAACACGAGGGATCTCCAGGGTCGTGACACCATTCCCTGAGTGCCAGAGATTTCTCAGTCCATTCCAGGGAAACCTGTTTTCCCTGCACTGGCCTCGACTTTCAAGCCGAGGATCCACTCACACCACGGTGGCACGTGGGACAGCCCTGTGTGAAAGCCTCGTGGGAAAAGCCTCGTGGGAAAGCCTCGAGGAAAAGCCACAGATCCCTTGATCCACGCAAAGGGAAGTGTGACACTGCTGCTACAGCTCGGGAGGAAAGCGCACGTGCATGCCCCCACTCGAGACGAGGACTGACTCCCCTGGGGAGACTCCAGAAGTACCCCAAGACCATGTCAGCACTGGAGAGGAATCCTCAGGTTCCGGCACGGACTCCACAAAGATCTTAGGCCCCGTCATTGACGGGAGAGGAATCCCGAAAGGCCCCGGAGCAACTCGCATGGGGACTGGCCTTTCCTGAGGCCACCAGAGCGGGTCCCTGAGGTCCCCATTGTAAGTCGAGAGCACCTGCCGCACCTCGAGAAAATCCAGGAGGTTCTCCCTTCCAGGCGAGATTAGGCCCATTTCCGCTGAGGCATCTCGAGGCTAATCACACCTAACCTCTTGACTTTACAAAGGGTCCTTCACACCCTTGCTGCAACTCAAGAAGTTCCCCAACATACCCGTCTCTACTGGAGAGGAAGCACGAGAGTCCCGCCCTCATCCAGAGGAGCCCCGTTTCCGCCTCATAGCTCGAGAGAAGGGATATTTCCCTGCGTGGTCGGGAAAGAAATCCCGGCGTTCCCGTCGCATCTCAAGAGGAGGTGCTCTCCACAGGAAAGGCGAGAGGAACTCCAGGGTCGTGCCACCATTCCCAGAGTCCCCCAGATGTCTCAGTCCATTCCAGGGAAACCTGTTTTCCCTGCACTGCCTCGACTTTCAAGCCCGAGGATCGACTCACACCAAGGTGGCACGTGGGACAGCCCTGTGGGAAAGCCTCGAGGGAAAGCCTCGTGGGAAAGCCTCGAGGGAAAGTTGCAGATCCCTTGATCCACGCGAAGGGAAGCATGACACTGCTGGCTACATCTCGGGAGGAAAGCGCACGTGCATGCCCCCACTTGAGACGAGGACTGACTCCCCTGGGGCGACTCCAGCCGTACCCCAAGATCCATGTCAGCACTGGAGAGGAATCCTCAGGTTCCGGCACCTACTCCACACAAGGTCTTAGGCCCCGGCATCGACGGGAGAGGAATCCCGAGAGGCCCCCGAGCAACTCGCTTGGGGACTGGCCTTTCCTGAGGCCACCGGAGCGGGTCCGTGAGGTCCCCGTCGTAAGTCGAGAGCACCTGCCACAACTCGAGAAAATCCAGGAGGTTCTCCCCTCCAGGCGAGATGAGGCCCATTTCCCCTGAGGCATCTCGAGGCTAATCACACCTAACGTCTGGAACTTACAAAGGGTCTTTCACACCCTTGCTGCAACTCAAGAAGTTCCCCGACATACCCGTCTCCACTCGAGAGGAATCACGAGAGTCCCGCCCTCATCCAGAGGAGCCCCGTTTCCGCCTCCTAGCTCGAGAGGAGGGATCCTTCCCCTGCGTGGTCGGGAAAGAATTCCCAGGCATTTCCGTCGCATCTCAAGAGGAGGCGCTCTCCACAGGAAAGGCGAGAGGAACTCCACGGTCGTGCCACCATTCCCCAGAGTCCCCCAGATGTCTCAGTCCATTCCAGGGAAACCTGTTTTCCCTGAACTGCCTCGACTTTCAAGCCGAGGATCGACTCACACCACGGTGGCACGTGGGCAGCCTTGTGGGAAAGCCTCGTGGGAAAGCATCGTGGGAAAGCCTCGAGGGAAAGCCACAGATCCCTTGATCCACGCGAAGGGAAGCGTGACACTGCTGCTACAGCTGGGGAGGAAAGCGCACGTGCATGCCCCCACTCGAGACGAGGACTGACTCCACAGGGGAGACTCAGGAACTACCCCAAGATCCATGTCAACACTGGAGAGGAATCCTCAGGTTCCGGCACCGACTCCACACAAGGTCTTAGGCCGCGGCATCGATGGGAGAGGAATACCGAGAGGCCCCCGAGCAACTCGCATGGGGACTGGCCTTTCCTGAGGCCACCAGATCAATGTCCCTGAGGTTCCCCGTCGTAAGTCGAGAGCACCTGCCGCAACTCGAGAAAATCCAGGAGGTTCTCCCCTCCAGGCGAGATGAGGCCCATTTCCGCTGAGGCTTCTCGAGCTAATCACACCTAACCTCTGGAACTTTCAAAGGGTCCTTCACACCCTTGCTGGCAACTCAAGAAGTTCCCCCACATACCCGTCTCGACTCGAGAGGAAGCACGAGAGTCCCGCCCACATCCAGAGGAGCCCCGTTTCCACCTCCTAGCTCGAGAGGAGGGTTCCTTTCCTGCGTGTTCAGGAAAGAATTCCTGGCCTTCCCATCGCAGCTCAAGAGGGGGCGCTCTCTAGCAGGAAAGGCGAGAGGAACTCCAGGGTCCGTGCCACGATTCCCAGAGTCCCCCAGATGTCTCAGTCCACTCCAGGGAAACGTGTTTTCCTTGCACTGCCTCGACTTTCAAGCCGAGGAATGACTCACACCACGGTGGCACGTTGGACAGCCATTTGGGAAAGCCTCGTGGGAAAGCCCTCGTGGGAAAGACTCGGGGGGAAAGCCACAGATTCCTTCATCCACGCGAAGGGAAGCGTGACACTACAGCTACAGCTCGGGAGGAAAGCGCACGTGCATGCCCCAACTCGAGACGAGGACTGACTCCCTTAGGGAGACTCCAAAAGTACCCCAGGAAACGCATGTCAGCACTGGAGTGGAATCCTCCGGTTCTGCACCGACTCTACACAAGGTCTTAGGCCCCAGCATCGACGGGAGAGGAATCCGCGAGAGGCCCCATGCAACTAGCATGGGGACTGGCCTTTCCTGAGGCCACCAGAGCGGGTCCAGAGGTCCCCGTCGTAAAGTCGAGAGCACCTGCCGCAACTAGAGAAAATCCAGGAGGTTCTCCCTTCCAGGCGGGATGAGCCCATTTCCGGTGAGGCGTCTCGAGGCTAATCACACCGAACATCTGGAATTTCCAAAGGGTCCTTCACACCCTTGCTGCAACTCAAGAAGTTCCCCGACATACCCGACTCCACTCGAAAGGAAGCACGAGAGTCCGGCCCACATCCAGAGGAGCCCGTTTCCGTCTCCTAGCTCGAGAGGAGGGATCCTTTCCCTTCGTGTTCGGGAAAGTATTCCCGACGTTTCCGTCGCATTCTCAAGAAGAGGCGCTCTCCACAGGAAAGGCGAGAGGAACTCCAGGGTCGTGCCACCATTCCCAGAGTCCCTCAGATGTCTCAGTCCAATTCAGGAAAACCTTTTTTCCCTGCACTGCCTCGACTTTCAAGCCGAGGATCGACTCTCACCACGGTGGCACGTGGACAGCCTTGTGGGAAAGATCGAGGAAAGCCTCGAGGGAAAGCCTCGAGGGAAAGCCTCAGATCCCTTGATCCACGCGAAGGGAAGCCTGACACTGCTGCTATAGCTGGGGAGGAAAGTGCACGTGCATGCCCCCACTCAAGACGAGGACTGACTCCCCCAGGAGAGACTCAGGACGTACCCCAAAGATCCATGTCAGGACTGGAGAGGAATCCTCAGGTTCCGGCACCGACTCCACACAAGTCTTAGGCCCCCGCATCGACAGGAGAGGAATCCCGAGAGGCCCCGAGCAACTCGCATGGGGAATGGCCTTTCCTGAGCCACCCAGGCATGTCCCTGAGGCCC
>NW_017207410.1:0-4431 GCF_001704415.2 Capra hircus | reverse complement strand
AGGAAGCGCACGTGCATGCCCACACTCGAGACGAGGACTGACTTCCCTGGGGAGACTCTAGAAGTACCCCAAGAAACCATGGTCAGCACTGAGAGGAATCCTCAGGATCCGGCCCGTCGACTCCACACAAGGTCTTAGGCCCCGGCATCGACCCAAGAGGAATCCCGAGAGTCCCCTGGCCAACTTGCATGGGGGACTGGCCTTTCCTGAGGCACGAGACAGTTCCCTGAGGTCCCCGTCGTAATTCGAGAGCACCTGCCGTAAACTCGAGAAAATCCAGGAGGTTCTCCCCTACAGGCAAAATGAGGCCTATTTCCACTGACGCATCTAGAGGCTAAGCACACCTAACCTCTGGAACTTCCAATGGTTCCTTCACACACTTGCTGCAACTCAAGAGCTTTCCCGACATACCCGTCTACACTCAAAGGAAGCACGAGGGTCCCGCCCACATCCAGAGAAGCCCCGATCCCCCTCGAGGCTCCAAAGGAGAGATCTTTTAACTGCTTGCATTTCCCGAGTCAAAGACCTTGTGTTGAGTTGGGACCGGAAAACTGCGGATTCCTCTCCAGTGCTGATGTGGATTTTTGGGTACTTCTGGACTCTCCCCAGGGGAGTCAGTCCTCGTCTTCGAGTGGGGAAATGCACGTGGGCTTTCCTCCCTAATGTGGCAGCAGTGTCATGCTACCCGACGGGTGGATCAAGGGATGTGTGGCTTTCCCTGTAGGATTTTTCACATGAGGCTTTTCCCACGAGGCTAACACACAGGGCTGTCCCACGTGGCCACCGTGGTGTGAGTCGATCCTCAACGTGACAGTCAAGGCAGTGCAGGGAAAAGAGTTTCCTTTGGAATGGACTCAGTCTCTGGGGGACTCTTGGAATGGTGGCACGACCCTGGAGTTCCTCTCGCCTTTCCTGTGGAGAGCGCTTCCTCTTGGATGCGACGGGAATGCCAGGAATTCTTTCCCGACCACGCAGGGAAAGGATCCCTCCTCTCTAGCTAGGAAGCGGAACCGGGGCTCCTCTGGATGTGGGCGGGACTCTCGTGCTTCCTCTCGAGTGGAGACGGGTAAGTCGGGGAACTTCTTGAGTTGCAGCAAGGGTGTGAAGGACCCTTTGGAAGTTCCAGAGGTTACGTGTGATTAGCCTCTAGACGCCTCAGCGGAAATGGGCCTCATCTGGCCTGGAGGGGAGAACCTCCTGGATTTTCTCAAGTTGCGGCAGGTGCTCTCGACTTACGACGGGGACCTCAGGGGACCCGCTCTGGTCGGCCTTCAGGAAAGGACCAGTCCCCATGCGAGTTGCTCGGGGGCCTCTCGGGATTCCTCTCCCGTCGATGCCGGTGCTTAAGAACCATGCGTGGAGTCGGTGCCGGAACCTGAGGATTTCCTCTCCAGTGCTGACATGGATTTTGGGGTACTTCTTGGAGTTTTCCGCGGGTAGTCCAGTCCTCGTCTCGAGTGGGGGCATGCACGTTCGCTTTCCTCCCGAGCTGTAGCAGCAGTGTCACGCTTCCCTTTGCGCGGATCAAGGGATCTGTGGGTTTCCCTCGAGGCTTTCCCATGAGGCTTTCCCACGAGGCTTTCCCGTAGGGCTGTCCCGCGTGCCACCGTGGTGTGTCTCGATCCTCGGTTTGAAAGTCGAGGCAGTGCAGGGAAAACAGGATTCCCTGGAATGGACTGAGACTTCTGGGGGGCTCTGGGAATGGTGGCATGACCCTGGAGTTCCTCTCGCCTTTCCCCTGGAGAGCGCCTCCTCTTGAGATGCGACGGGAACGCCGGGAATTCTCTCCCGAACACGAAGGTAAAGGATACCTCCTCTCGAGCTAGGAGGCGGAAACGGGGCTCATCTGGATGTGGGCCGGACTCTCGTGCTTCCTCTGGAGTGGAGATGGGCATGTCGGGGAACTTGTTGAGTTGCAGCAAGGGTGTGAAGGACCCTTTGGAATTTCCAGAGGTTAGGTGTGATTCGCCTCCAGACGCCTCAGCGGAAATGGGCCTCATCTCGCCTGGAGGGGAGAACCTCCTGGATTTTCTCGAGTTGCGGCAGGTGATCTCGACAAACGACGGGGGACCACAGGGACCCGCTCATGGTGGCCTCAGCAAAGGCCAGTCCCCGTGCGAGTTGCTAGGGGGCTTCTCGGGATTCCTCTCCTGTCGATGCCGGGGCCTAAGACCTTGTGTGGAGTCGGTGGCGGAACCTGAGGATTCCTCTCCAGTGCTGACATGGATCTTGGGGTACTTCTGGAGTCTCCCCAGGGGAGTCAGTCCTTGTCACGAGTTGGGCATGAACGTGCGCTATCCTCCCGAGGAGTAGCAGCAGTGTCACTCTTCCCTTCGCATGAATCAAGGGATCTGTGGCTTTCCCTCTTGGCTTTCCCATCAGGCTTTCCCACAGGGCTGTCCCACGGGCCACCGTGGTGTGAGTCGATCCTCGGCTTGAAAGTCGAGGCTTTGCAGGGAAAACAAGTTTCCCTGGAATGGACTGAGACATCTGGGGGACTCTGGGAATGGTGGCACAACCCTGGAGTTCCTCTCGCCTTTCCTGTGGAGAGTGCCTCCTCTTGAGATGCGACGGGAACGCCAGGAATTCTCTCCCGACCACGCAGGGAAAGGATCCCTCCTCTCGATCTAGGAGGCGGAAAACGGCGCTCCTCTGGATGTTGGCCAGGACTCTCGTGCTTCCTCTCGAGTGAAGACGGGTATGTCCGGGAACTTCTTGAGTTGCAGCAAGGGGGTGAGGACCCTTTGGAAGTTCCAGAGGTTAGGTGTCATTTGCCTTGACACGCCTCAGCGGAAATGGGCCTCATCTCGCCTGGAGGGGAGAACCTCCTGGATTTTCTCGAGTTGCAGCAGGTGCTCTCGACTTACGACGGGGACCTCAGGGTCCCGCTCTGGTGGCCTCAGGAAAGGCCAGTCCCCATGCGAGTTGCTCGAGGGCCTCTCGGGATTCCTCTCCCGTCGATGCCGGGGCCTAAGACCTTGTGTTGAGTCGGTGCCAGAACCTGAGGATTCCTCTCCAGTGCTGACATGGATCTTGGGGTACTTCTGGAGTCTCCCCAGGGGAGTCCGTCCTCGTCTCGAGTGGGGGCATGCACGTGCGCTTTCCTTCCAAGCTGTAGCAGCAGTGTCGAGCTTCCCTTCGCGTGGATCAAGGGATCTGTGGCTTTCCCTCGAGGCTTTCCCACGAGGCTTTCCCACAAGGCTTTCCCACAGGGCTGTCCCACGTGCCACCGTGGTTGTGAGTCGATCCTCGGCTTGAAAGTCGAGGCAGTGCAGGAAAAACAGGTTTCCCTGGAATGGACTGAGACATCTGAGGGACTCTGGGAATGGTGGCACGACCCTGGAGTTCCTCTCGCCTTTCCTGTGGAGAGCGCCTCCTCTTGAGATGCGACGGGAACGCCGGGAATTCTCTCCCGACCACGAAGGGAAAGAATCCCTCTCTCGAGCTAGGAGGCGGAAACGGGGCTCCTCTGGATGTGGGCCGGACTCTCGTGCTTCCTCTCGAGTGGAGACGGGTATGTCGGGGAACTTCTTGTGTTGCAGCAAGGGTGTGAAGTACCCTTTGGAAGTTTCAGAGGTTAGGTGTGATTTGCCTCGAGACGCCTCAGCGGAAATGGGCCTCATCTCGCCTGGAGGGGGGAACCTCCTGGATTTTCTCGAGTTGCGGCAGGTGCTCTCAACTTACGATGGGGACCTCAGAGACCCGCTCTGGTGGCCTCAGGAAAGCCCAGTCCCCATGCGAGTTTCTCGGGGGGGCCTCTTGGGATTCCTCTCCGTCGATGCCGGGGCCTAAGATCTTGTGTGGAGTTGGTGCCGGAACCTGAGGATTCCTCTCCAGTGCTGACATGGATCTTGGGTACTTCTGGAGTCTCCCCAGGGAGTCAGTCCTCGTCTCGAGGAGGGCATGCACGTGTGCTTTCCTCCCGAGCGGTAGCAGCAGTGTCACGCTTCCCTTCGAATGGATCAAGGGATCTGTGGCTTTTCGCTTAGGCTTTCCCATGAGGCTTTCCCACAGGACTGTCCCACGTGCCACCGTGGTTTGAGTCGATCCTCGGCTTGAAAGTGGAGGCAGTGCAGGAAAACAGGTTTCCCTGGAAACTGGGGACACCTGAGGACTCTGGGAATGGTGGCACGACCCTGGAGTTCCTCTCGCCTTTCCTGTGGAGAGAGCGCCTCCTCTTGAGATGCGACGGAAGGCCGGGAATTTCTTTCCCGACCACCAGGGAAAGGATCCCTCTACTCGAGCTAGGAGGCGGAAACGCGGCTCCTCTGAATGTGGGCGGGACTCTCGTGCTTCCTCTCGAGTGGAGACGGGTATGTCGGGGAACTTCTTGAGTTGCAGCAAGGGTGTGAAGGGACCTTTGGAAGTTGCAAATGTTAGGTGTGATTAGCCTCGAGACGCCTTCATCGGAAATGGCCTCATCTCGCCTGG
>NW_017207409.1:0-4432 GCF_001704415.2 Capra hircus | reverse complement strand
TCCAGGCGAGATGAGGCCCATTTCCGCTGAGGCGTCTGGAGGCTAATCACACTAACATCTGGAACTTCCAAAGGGTCCTTCACACCCTTGCTGCAACTCAAAGAAGTTCCCCCCCGACATACCCGTCTCCACTCGAGAGGAAGCACGAGAGTCCCGCCCACATCCAGAGGAGCCTGGTTTGCCGCCTCCTAGCTCGAGAGGAGGGATCCTTTCCCTGCGTGGTCGGAAAGATTCCCGGCGTTCCCGTCGCATCTCAAGATGAGGTGCTCTCCACAGGAAAGGCGAGAGGAACTCCAATGTCGAGGCCACATTCCCAGAGTCCCCCAGATGTCTCAGTCCATTCCAGGGAAACCTGTTTTCCCTGCACTGTTTCGACTTTCAAGCCGAGGAACGACTCACAACACGGTGGCACGTGGACAGCCCTGTGGAAAGCCTCGTGGAAAGCCTCGTGGGAAAGCCTCGAGGGAAAGCCACAGATCCCTTGATCCACGCGAAGGAAAGCGTGACACTGCTGCTACAGCTCGGGAGGAAAGCGCACGTGCACGGCCCACCGACTCGAGACGAGGACTGACTCCCCTGGGGAGACTCCAGAAGTACCCAAGATGCATGTCAGCACTGGAGAGGAATCCTCAGCTTCCGACACCGACTCCACACATGGTCTTACACCCGGCATCGACGGGAGAGGAATCCGGAGAGGCCCCTGAGCAACTCGCATGGGGATTGGCCTTTCCTGAGGCCACCAGAGCAGGTCCCTGAGGTCCCCATCCTAGTCGAGAGCACCTGCCGCAACTCGAGAAAATCCAGGAGGTTCTCCCTCCAGGCGAGATGAGGCCCATTTCCGCTGAGGCGTCTCGAGGCTAATCACACCTAACTTCTGGAACTTCCAAAGGGTCCTTCACACCCTTGCTGCAACTCAAGAAGTTCCCCGACATACCCGTCTCCACTCGAGAGAAGCACGAGAGTCCGCCCACATCCAGAGGAGCCCCGTTTCCGCCTCCTTGCTCGAGAGACGGGTTCCTTTCGCTGCGTGGTCGGGAAAGAATTCCCGGCGTTCCTGTCGCATCTCAAGAGGAGGCACTCTCCACAGGAAAGGCGAGAGGAACTCCAGGGTCGTGCCACCATTCCCAGAGTCCTCCAGATGTCTCAGTCCATTCCAGGGAAACCTGTTTTCCCTGCACTGTTTCGACTTTCAAGCCGAGGATCGACTCACACCACGGTGGCACGAGGGACTGCCCTGTGGGAAAGCCTCGTGGGAAAGCGGAAAAGGCTCGAGGGAAAGCCACAGATCCCTTGATGCACGCGAAGGGAAGCGTGACACTGCTGCTACAGCTCGGGAGGAAATCACACGTGCATGCCTCAGTCGAGATGAGGACTGACTCCCCTGGGGAGACTCCAGAAGTACCCAAGTTCCATGTCAGCACTGGAGAGGAATCCTCAGGTTCCGGCCCACTCACACACAAGATCTCAGGCCCGGCATCACGGGGAGAGGAATCCCGAGAGGCCCCCGAGCAACTCGCATGGGGACTGGCCTTTCCTGAGGCCTCCAGAGCGGGTCCCTGAGGTCCCTGTCGTAAGTCGAGAGCACCTGCCGCAACTTGAGAAAATGCAGGAGGTTCTCCCCTCCAGGCGAGATGAGGCCCATTTCCGCTGAGGCGTCTGGAGGCTAATCACATCTAACATCTGGAACTTCCAAAGGGTCCTTCACACCCTTGCTGCAACTCAAGAAGTTCCCCGACATACCCGTCTCCTCTCGTGAGGAAGCACGAGAGTCCCGCCCACATCCAGAGGAGAGACCTGTTTCCGCCTCCTAGCTCGAGAGGAGGGATCCTTTCCCTGCGTGGTGGGAAAGAATTCCCCGCGTTCCATCGCATCTCAAGAGGAGGCGCTCTCCACAGGAAAGGCGAGAGAGGAACTCCAGGGTCGTGCCACCATTCCCAGAGTCCCCCAGATGTCTCAGTCCATTCCAGGGAAACCTATTTTCCCTGCACTGCCTCTACTTTGAAGCCGAGGATCGACTCACACCACGGTGGCACGTGGACAGCCCTGTGGGAAAGCCTCTGGGAAAGCCTCGTGGGAAAGCCTCGAGGGAAAGCCACAGATCCCTTGATGCACGCGAAGGGAAGCGTGACACTGCTGCTACAGCTCGGGAGGAAAGCGCACGTGCATGCCCCCACTCGAGCTAGGACTGACTCCCCTGGGTAGACTCCAGAAAGTACCCCAAGATCCATGTCAACACTGGAGAGGAATCCTCAGGTTCCGGCACCGATTCCTCACAAGGTCTTAGGCCCCAGCATCGACGGGAGAGGAATCCCGAGAGGCTCCCGAGCAACTCGCATGTGGACTGCGTTTCCTGAGGCCACCATAGCGGATCCCTAGGTCCCCGTCGTAAGTCGAGAGCACCTGCCGCAACTCGAGAAAATCCAGGAGGTTCTCCCACCAGGCGAGATGAGGCCCATTTCGCTGAGGCGTCTAGAGGCTAATCACATCTAACATCTGGAACTTCCAAAGGGTCCTTCACACCCTTGCTGCAACTCAAGGAAGTTCCGCCGACATACCCGTCTCCACTCGAGAGAAAGCACGAGAGTCCCGCCCACATCCAGAGGAGCCCCGTTTCCGCTGATAGATCCAGAGGAGGGATCGTTTTCCCTGTGTGGTCGTGAAAGAATTCCCGGGTTCCGGCGCATCTCAAGAGGAGGCGCTCTCCACAGGAAAGGCAAGAGGAACTCGAGGGTCGTGGCCACCATTCCCAGAATCCGCCAGAAATTCCTTGTCGGGAATTTTATTGGCCTTCCGCGTAAACCTAGCTATTCAGCCTTTTTCCTCCAGTTAATCTTCTTACTACCCTATAATTTCTTAATCTCATCTTACATTAATAAATACACAAGACTTTCCACGTCAACGCCGTCCATCCGTCGAATTCCCTGGATCCAGCGGGGCAGGACCCCGGCACACTGAGATATCTGGGGGACTCTTGGAATGATGGCACAACACTGGAGTTTCTCTCGCCTTTCCTTTGGAGAGCGCCTCCTCATGAGATGCGACGGGAACACCTGGAATTCTTTCCGGAACATACAGGAAAAAGAATACCTGACCGCGAGGTACGAAGGCGGAAACGGGGCTCCTCTGGATGTGGGCGGGACTCTCGTGCTTCTTCTCGAGTGGAGTCAGATATGTTGGGGAACTTCTTGAGTTGCAGCAAGGTGTGAAGGACCCTTTGGAAGTTCCAGGGTTAGGTGTGATTAGCCTCGGAGACGCCTCAGCGAAATGGGCCTCATCTCGCCTGGAGGGGAGAACCTCCTGGATTTTCTCGAGTTGCGGCAGGTGCTCTTGACTTACGACGGGGGACCTCAGGGACCCGCTCTGGTGGCCTCAGAAAGGCCAGTCCCCATGCGAGTTGCTCGGGGCCTCTCGGGATTCCTCTCCCTTCGACGCCGGGGCCTAAGACCTTGGGTGGAGTTGGTGCCGGAACCTGAGGATTCCTCTCCAGTGCTGACATGCATCTTGCGGTACTTCTGGAGTCTCCCCAGGGGAGTCAGTCCTCGTCTCGAGTGGGGCATGCACGTTCGCTTTTCCTCACGAGCTGTAGCAGAACTGTCACGCTTCCCTTCGCTTGGATCAAGGGATCTGTGGCTTTCCTCGAGGCTTTCCAGGAGGCTTTCCACGAGGCTTTCCCACAGGGCTGTCCCACGTGCCACGGTGGTGTGAGTTGATCCTTGGCTTGAAAGTCGAGGCAGTGCAGGGAAAACAGGTTTCCCTGGAATGGACTGAGACATCTCGGGGACTCTGGGAATGGTGGCACGACCCTGGAGTTCCTCTCGCCTTTCCTGTGGGGAGCGCCTCCTCTTGAGATGAGACAGGAACGCCGGGAGTTCTTTCCCGACCATGCAGGAAAGGATCCCTCCTCTCGAGCTAGGAGGCGGAAACGGGCTCCTCTGTATGTGGGCGGGACTCTCGTTCTTCCTCTCGTGTGAGAGAGGTATGTCGGGGATCTTCTTGAGTTTGCAGCAAGGGTGTGAAGGACCCTTTGGAAGTTCCAGAGGTTAGGTGTGATAGACTCGAGACGCCTCAGCGGAAATGGGCCTCATCTCGACTGCAGGGGAGAACCTCCTGGGTTTTCTCGAGTTTCAGCAGGTGCTCTCCAGTTACGACCGGGACTTATGTAACCCGCTCTGGTCCGCTCAGGTAATGCCAGTCGACTTGCGAGTTGCTAAGGGCCTCTCGGGATTCCTCTCCGGTCGATGATGGGGCCTAAGACCTTTTTTGGAATCGGTGCCGAACCTGAGGTTTCCTCTCCAGTGCTGAATGGATCTTGGGGTACTACTGGAGTCTCCACAGGGAGTCATCTTCGTCTCCAATGGGGGCATGCACGTGCGCTTTTCTCCGGAGCATTAGGAGCAGAGTCAATTTTCCCGTTGGGTTGATCAGGGGGTTT
>NW_017207408.1:0-4433 GCF_001704415.2 Capra hircus | reverse complement strand
CGTGTGGGGCATGCACGGGCGCTTTCCTCCCGAGCTGTAGCAGCAGTGTCACGCTTCCATTCGCGTGGATCAAGGGATCAGGGGCTTTCCCTCGAGGCTTCCCATGACGCTTTCCCACGAGGCTTTCCCACAGGGATGTCCCACGTGCCACCGTGGTGTGAGTCGATCCTCTGCTTGGAAGTCGAGGCAGTGCAGGGAAAACAGGTTTCCCTGGAATGGACTGAGACATCTGGTGGACTCTGGGAATGTGCACGACCCTGGGGTACCTCTCGCACTTCCTGTGGGAGCGCCTCCTCTTGAGATGGCGACGGGAACGGGGGATTCTTTCCCGAACACGCAGGGAAAGGATCCCTCCTCTCGAGCTAGGTGGCGGTAACGGGGTTCCTCTGGATATTGGCGGGACTCTCGAGCTTCTTCTCGAGTGGAGACGGGTATGTCGGGGAACTTCTTGAGTTGCAGCAAGGGTGTGAAGGACCCTTTGGAAGTTCCAGACGTTAGATGTGATTAGCTTCGATACGCCTCAGCGGAAATGGGCCTCATCTCGCCTGGAGGGAGAACCTCCTGGATTTTCTCGAGTTGGGGCAGGTGCTCTCGACTTACGACGAGGACCTCAGGGACCCGCTCTGGTGGCCTCAGGAAAGGCCAGTCCCCATGCAAGTTGCTCGGGGCCTCTCAGGATTCCTCTCCCGTCGATGCCGGGACCTAAGATCTTGTGTTGAGTCGGTGCCGGAACCTGAGGATTACTCTCCAGTGCTGACATGGATCTTGGGGTACTTCTGGAGTCTCCCCAGGGGAGTCAGTCCTCGTCTCGAGTGGGGGCATGCACGTGCGCTTTCCTCCCGAGCTTTAGCAGCATTGTCGGTCTTTCCCTTCGTGTGGATCAAGGGATCTGTGGCTTTCCCTCGAGGCTTTCCCACAGGGCTGTCCCACGTGCCACCGTGGTGTGAGTCGATCCTCGGCATGAACGTCGAGGCAGTGCAGGGAAAACAGGTTTCCCTGGAATGGACTGAGACATCTGGGGGACTCTGGGAAAGGTGGCACGACCCTGGAGTTCCTCTCGCCTTTCCTGTGGAGAGCGCCTCCTCTTGAGATGCGACAGGAATGCCGGGAATTCTTTCCCGACCAGGCAGAGAAAGGATCCCTCCTCTCGAGCTTGGAGGCGGAAACGGGGCTCCTCTGGATGTGGGCGGGACTCTCGTGCTTCCTCTTGAGTGGAGACGGGTAAGTCAGGGAATTTCTTGAGTTGCAGTAAGGGTGTGAAGGACCCTTTGGAAGTTCCAGAGGTTAGGTGTGATTAGCCTCGAAACGCCTAATCGGAAATGGGCCTCATCTCGCCTGGAGGGAGAACCTCCTGGATTTGCTCGAGTTGCGGCAGGTGCTCTCGACTTACGACATGAACCTCAGGAAACCACTCTGGTGGCCTCAGGAAAGGCCAGTCCCCATGCGAGTTGCTCGGGTGTCTCTCGGGATTCCTCTGCGGTCGATGCTGGGGCCTAAGACCTTGTGTGGAGAAAGTGCCGGAACCTGAGGATTCCTCTCCAGTGCTGACACTGATCTTGGGGTACTTCAGGAGTCTCCCCAGGGGAGTCAGTCCTCGTCTCGAGTGGGGGCAGGCACGTGCACTTTCCTCCCGAGCTGTAGCAGCAGTGTCGCGCTTCCCTTCGCGTGGTTCAAGGGATCTGTGGCTTTCCCTCGAGGATTTCCGACGAGGCTTTCCCACGAGTCTTTCCCACAGGGCTGTCCCACGTGCCACCGTGGTGTAAGTCGATCCTCGGCTTGAACGTCGAGGCAGTGCAGGGAAAGCAGGTTTCCCTGGAATGGACTGAGACATCTGGGGGACTGTGGGAGTGGTGGCACGACCCTGGAGTTCCTCTCGCCTTTCCTGTGGAGAGCGCCTCCTCTTGAGATGGGAAAGGAACGCCGGGAATTCTTTCCCATCACGCAGGGACAGGATCCTTTCTCTCGAGCAAGAGTAGGAAACGGGGCTCCTCTGGATGTGGGCAGAACTCTCGTGCTTCCTCTCGAGTGGAGACGGGTATGTCGGGCAACTTCTTGAGTTGCAGCAAGGGTGTGAAGGACCCTTTGGAAGTTCCAGAGGTTAGGTGTGATTAGCCTCGAGACGCCTCAGCAGAAATGGGTCTCATGTCGACTGGAGGGGAGAACCTCCTGGATTTTCTCAAGTTGCGGCAGGTGCTCTCGACTTACAACGGGGACCTCAGGGACCCGCTCTTGTGGCCTCAGGAAAGGCCAGTCCCCATGCGAGTTGCTCGGGGCCTCTCGGATTCCTCTAGAGACGATGCCGGGGCCTAAGACCTTTTGTGGAGTCGGTGTCGGAAACGGAGGATTCCTCTCCAGTGCTGAAATGGATCTTGGGGTACTTCTGGAGTCTCCCCAGGGGAGTCAGTCCTCGTCTCAAGAGGGGGCATGCACGTGTGCTTACCTCCCACTCTAGCAGCAGTGTCACACTTGCCTTCACGTGAATCAAGGGATCAGGGGCTTTCCCTCGAGGCTTTCCCACGAGGCTTTCCCACGAGGCTTTCCCACAGGTGTCCCACGTGCCTCCGTGGTGTGAGTCGATCCTCGGCTTGAAAGTCGAGGCAGTGCAGGGAAAACAGGTTTCCCTGTAATGGACTGAGTCATATGGGGGACTCTGGGAATGGTGGCACGACCCTGGAGTTCCTCTCGCCTTTCCTGTGGAGAGCGCCTCCTCTTGAGATGCGACGGGAACGCCAGGAATTCTTTCCCGACCACGCAGGGAAAGGATCCCTCCTCTCGAGCTAGGAGGCGGAAACGGGGCTCCTCTGGATGTGGGCGGGACTCTCCTGCTTCCTCTCGAGTGGAGACGGGTATGTCGGGGAACTTCTTGAGTTCCAGAAAGGGTGTGAAGGACCCTTGGAAAGTTCCAGAGGTTAGGTGTGATTAGCCTCCGATAGGCCTCAGCGGAAACGGGCCTCATCTCGCCTGGAGGGGAGAACCTCCTGGATTTTCTCGAGTTTCAGCAGGTGCTCTCGACTTTCGACGGGGACCTCAGGGACCCGCTCTGGTGGCCTCAGGAAAGGCCAGTCCCCATGCGAGTTGCTCGGGGGCCTCTCGGGATTCCTCTCCCTTCGATGCCGGGGCCTAAGACCTTGTGTGCAGTCGGTGCCAGAACCTGAGGATTCCTCTGCAGTGATGACATGGATCTTGGGGTACTTCTGGAGTCTCCCCAGGGGAGTCAGTCCTCGTCTCGAGTGGGGCATGCACGTGCGCTTTCCACCCGAGCTGTAGCAGCAGTATCACGCTTCCCGTAGCGTGGATCAAGGGATCTGTGTCTTTCCATCTAGGCTTTCCACGAAGCTTTCCCCACGAGGCTTTCCCACAGTGCTGTCCCACGTGCCACCTTGGTGTGAGTCGATCCTCGGCTTGAAAGTCGAGGCAGTGCTGGGAAAACAGATTCCCTTTAATGGACTGAGACATCAGTGGAACTCTGGCAATGGTGGCACGACCCTGGAGTTCCTCTCGCCTTTCCTGTGGAGAGCGCCTCGTCTTGGGATGCGACGGGAATAACGGAAATTCTTTTCCGAACTCGCAGGGACAGGATCCCTCCTCTCGAGCTATGAGGCGCAAACGGGGCACCTCTGGATATGGCGGGACTCTAGTGCTTCCTCTCGAGTGGAGACGGGTATGTCGGGGAAATTCTTGAGGTGCAGCAAGGGTGTGAAGGACCCTTTGAATTTCCAGTTGATAGGTGTTATTTGCCTCCGAGATGCCTGAGCAGAAATGGGCCACCTCGCCTGGAGGGGAAAACCTCCTGGATTTTCTCGAGTTGGGGCATGTGCTCTCGAATTACGACGGGACCTCAGGGACACGCTCTGTGGCCTCAGGAAAGGCTAGTCCCTTGCGAGTTGCTCCGGGGCCTCTCGGGATTCCTCTCCCGTCGTTGCCGGGGCCTAATACCTTGTGCGGAGTTGGTGCCGGTACCTGAGGATTCCTCTCCAGTGATGACATGGATCTTGGGGTACTTCAGGAGTCTCCCCAAGGGAGTCAGTCCTCGTCTCGAGTGGGGCATGCACGTGTGCTTTCCTCCCGAGCTGTAGCAGCAGTGTTGCACTTCCTTTCCCGTGGATCAAGGGATCAGGGGCTTTCCCTCGAGGCTTTCCCACGAGGCTTTCCCACGTGGCTTTCCCACAGGGCTGTCCCACGTGACCGTGGTGTGCATCGATCCTCGGCTTTAAAGTCCAGGCATTGGCAGGGAAAACAGGTTTCCCTGGAATGGACTGAGACATTTGGGGGACTCTCAGATTGGTGGCACACCCTGGAGTTCCTCTCGCCTCTCCTGTGGAGAGGGCCTCCTCTTGAGATGCGACGGGGGAATTCTTTCCGAGAACACAGGGAAAGGATCCCTCCTCTCGAGCTAGGAGGCGGAAACGGGCTCCTCTAGATGGGGGGGAATC
>NW_017207407.1:0-4433 GCF_001704415.2 Capra hircus | reverse complement strand
CACGTGCCCCACTTGAGACTCGGACTGACTCCCTGGGGAGACTGCAGAAGTACCCCAAGATCCATGTCAGCGCTGGAGAGGAATCCTCAGGTTTCGGAACCGACTCCACACAAGGTCTTAGGCCCTGGCATCGACGGGGAGAGGAATCCCGCGAGGCTCCCGAGCAACTCGCAAGGGGACTGGCCTTTCCTGAGGCCACCAGAGCGGGTCCCTGAGGTCCCAGTCGTAAGTCAAGAGCACCTGCCACAACTCGAGAAAATCCAGGAGGTTCTCCCTCCAGGCGAGTTGAGAGCCATTTCCGCTGAGGCGTCTCGAGGCTAATCACACCTAAACTCTGGAAATTCCAAAGGGTCCTTCACACCCTTGCTGCAACTCAAGAAATTCCCCGACATACCCGTCTCCACTCGAGAGGAAGCACGAGAGTCCCGCCCACATCCATAGGAGCTCCGTTTCCGCCTCCTAGCTCGAGAGGAGGTATCCTTTCCCTGCGTGGTCGGGAAAGAATTCCCGGCGTTCCCGTCGCATCTCAAGTGGAGGCGCTCTCCACAGGAAAGGCGAGAGGAACTCCAGGGTCGTGCCACATTCCCAGAGTCCCCCAGATGTCTCAGTCCATTCCAGGGAAACCTGTTTTCCCTGCACTGCCTCGACTTTCAAGCCGAGGATAGACTCACACCACGGTGGCACGTGGGACAGCCCTGTGGGAAAGCCTCGTGGGAAAGGCTCGTGGGAAAGGCTCGAGGGAAAGCCCCTGATCCCTTGATCCACGCGAAGGGAAACGTGACACTGCTGCTACAGCTCGGGAGGAAAGCGCACGTGCATGCCCCCCTCGAGACGAGGACTGACTCCCCTGGGGAGACTTCAGAAGTACCCCAAGATCCATGTCAGCACTGGAGAGAAATCCTCAGGTTCCGGCACTGACTCCACACAAGGTTTTAGGCCCCAGCATCGACGGGAGAGGAAACCCGAGAGGCCCCCGAGAGGCCCCCGAGCAACTCGAAAGGGGACTGGCCTTTCCTGAAGCCACCAGAGCGGGTCGCTGAGGTCCCCGTCATAAGTCGAGAGCACCTGCCGCAACTCGAGAAAATCCCGGAGGTTCTCCCGTCCAGGCGAGATGAGGCCCATTTCCGCTGAGGCGTCTCGAGGCTAATCACACCTAACCTCTGGAACTTCCAAAGGGTCCTTCACACCCTTGCTGCAACTCAAGAAGTTCCCCGACGTACCCGACTCCACTCGAGAGGAAGCACGAGTGTCCCGCCCACATCAAGAGGAGCCCCGGTTCCGCCTCCTAGCTCGAGAGGAGGGATCCTTTCCCTGCGTGGTCGGGAAAGAATTCCCGGCGTTCCCGTCGCATCTCAAGTGGAGGCGCTCTTCACAGGAATGGCGAGAGGAACTCCAGTGTCGTACCACATTCCCAGAGTCCCTCAGATGTCTCAGTCCATTCCAGGGAAACCTGTTTTCCCTGCACTGCCTCGACTTTCAAGCCGAGGATCGACTCACACCACGATGGCACGTGGGACAGCCTGTGGGAAAGCCTCGAGGGAAAGCCCCTGATCCCTTGATGCTCGCGAAGGGAAGCGTGACACTGCTGCTACAGCTCGTGAGGAAAGCGCACGTGCATGCCCCCACTCGAGACGAGGACTGACTCCCCTGGGGAGACTCCAGAAGTACCCCAAGATCCATATCAGCACTGGATTGGAATCCTCGGTTTCCGGCACCGATTCCACACAAGACCTTAGGCCCGGGCATCGACGGGAGAGGAATCCTGAGAGGCCCCCAAGCAACTCGAATGGGGACTGGCCTTTCCTCAATCCTCTAGAGCTGGTCCCTGAGGTCCCCTTCGTAAGTCGAGAGCACCTGCCGCAACTCAAGAAAATCCAGGAGGTTCTCCCATCCAGGCGAGATGAGGCCCATTTTCGCTGAGGCGTCTCGAGGCTAATCACACCTACCTCTGGAACTTACAAAGGGTCCTTCACACCCTTGCTGCAACTCAAGAAGTTCCGCGACATAACCGTCTCCACTCGAGTGGAAGCACGATAGTCCCGCCCACATCCAGAGGAGCCCCGTTTCCGCCTCCTAGCTCGAGAGGAGGGATCCTTTCCCTGCGTGGTCGGGAAAGAATTCTCGGCATTTCCGTCGCATCTCAAGAGGAGGCGCTCTCCACAGGAAAGGCGAGAGGAACTCCAGGGTCGTGCCACCAATCCCAGAGTCCTGGAGATGTCTCAGTCCATTCCAGGGAAACTTGTTTTCCCAGCACTGCGTCGACTTTCAAGCCGAGGATCGACTCACACCACGGTGGCACGTGGGACAGCCCTGTGGGAAAGCCTTGTGGGAAAGCCTCGTGGGAAAACCTCGTGGGAAAGCCTCGTGGGAAAAGCCTCGAGAGAAAGCCACAGATCCCTTAATCCACGCGAAGGGAAGCGTGACACTGCTGCTACAGCTCGGGAGGAAAGGGCACGTGCATGCCCCCCTCGAGACGAGGACTGACTCCCCTGGGGAGACTCCAGAAGTACCCCAAGATCCATGTCAACACTGGAGAGGAATCCTCAGGTTCCGGCACCGACTCCACACAAGATCATAGGCCCCGGAATTGACGGGAGAGGAATCCTGAGAGGCCCCGGAGCAACTCGCATGGGGACTGGCCTTTCCTGAGGCCACCAGAGCGGGTCCCTGAGGTCCCCGTCGTAAGTCGAGGGCACCTGTCACAACTCCAGAAAATACAGGAGGTTCTCCTCTACAGGCGAGATGAGGCCCATTTCCGCTGAGGCGTCTCCAGGCTAATCACTTCTAACATCTGGAACTTCCAAAAGGTCCTTTCACACTCTTGCTGCAACTCAAAGAAGTTCCCCGACATACCCGTCTCTACTTGAGAGGAAGCACGAGAGTCCCGGCCACATCCAGAGGAGCCCCGATTCCGTCTCCTAACGCGAGAGGTGGGATCCTTTCCCTGCGTGGTCGGGAAAGAATTCCCGGCGTTCCCGTCGCATCTCAAGAGGAGGCGATCTCCACAGGAAAGGCGAGAGGAACTCCAGGGTCGTGCCACCATTCCCAGAGTCAACCAATGTCTCCGTTCCATTCCAGGGAAACCTGTTTTCCCTGCACTGCATCGACTTTCAAACCGAGGATCGACTCACACCACGGTGGCACGTGGGACAGCCCTGTGGGAAAGCCTCGTGGGAAAGCCTCGTGGGAAAGCCTCGAGGGAAAGGCACAGATCGCTTGATCCACGCGAAGGGAAGGGTGACACTGCTGCTACAGCTCGGGAGGAAAGCGCACGTGCGTGCCCTCACTCGAGACGAGGACTGACTCCCCTGGGGAGACACCAGAAGTACCCCAAGATCCACGTAAGCACTGGAGAGGAATCCTCAGGTTCCAGCACCCACTCCACACAATATCTTAGGCCCCTGCATCGACGGGAGAAGAATCCCGAGAGGCCCCCCGAGCAACTCGCATGGGGACTGGCCTTTCCTGAGGTCACCAGGGCGGGTCCCTGAGGTCCCCGTCGTAAGTCGAGAGCACCTGCCCGCAACTCGAGAACATCCAGGAGGTTCTCCCCTCCAGGAGAGATGAGGCCCATTTCAGTTGAGGCAACTAGGGGCTAATAACACTTTAACTCTGGAACTTCCAAAGGGTCTTTCACACCCTTGCTGCAACTCAAGAAGTTCCCCGACATAACCGTCTCCACTCGAGAGGAAGCACTGAGAGTCCCGCCACATCCAGAGGAGCCCCGTTTCCGCCTCCTAGCTCGAGAGGGGGATCCTTTCCCTGCGTGGTCGGGAAAGAATTCCCGGCGTTCCCGTCGCATCTCAAGAGGAGGCGCTCTCCACAGGAAAGGCGAGAGGAACTCCAGGGTCGTGCCACCAATCCCAGAGTCTTCCAGATGTCTCAGTCCATTCCAGGGAAACCTGTTTTCCCAGCACTGCGTCGACTTTCAGCCGAGGATCGACTCACACCAGGTGGCAAGTGGGACAGCCCTGTGGGAAAACCTCGTGGGAAAGGCTCGTGGAAAGCCTCGTGGGAAAGCCTCGTGAGAAAGCCTCGAGGGAAAGGCACAGATCCCTTGATCCACGCGAAGGGAAGGGTGACACTGCTGCTACAGCACTGGAGGAAAGCGCACGTGCTTGCCCCCACTCGAGACGAGGACTGACTCCCCTGGGGAGACTCCAGAATTACCCCAAGATCCATGTCAGCACTGAAGAGGAATCCTCAGGTTCCGGCACTGACTCCACACAAGGTCTTAGGCCCAGCATCGACGGGAGAGGAATCCGAGAGGCCCCCGAGGAACTCGCATGGGGAATGGCATTTCCTGAGGCCACCAGACCGGGTCCCTGAGGTCCCCGTCGTAAGTCGAGAGCACCTGCCGCAACTCGAGAAATCGGTTCTCGCTCCAGGCGAGATGAGGCCCATTTCCGCTGAGGCGTCTCGAGGCTAATCAC
>NW_017207406.1:0-4433 GCF_001704415.2 Capra hircus | reverse complement strand
AGGGTCGTGCCAACCATTTCCCAGAGTCCCCCATGTCTCAGTCCATTCCAGGGAAACCCTGTTTTTCCCTTTCACTGTTATGTGCGTACTTCAAGCCGAGGATCGGAAACCACCTACGGTGGCGACGTAGGGAAAGCCCTGTGGGAAAGCCTCGTTGGGAAGTCTCGTGGGGATACTTGAGGGAAAGCCACAGATCCCTTAACCACGCGAAGGAACCAGTGACACTACTGCTAGCATCGCTCGATAGGTAAAACGCAACGTGCATGGGGCCCCACTGGACACGAAACTAACTCTCCCCTGGGAAGACTCAGAAGGTACCGGAGTTCTTTCTCGCCCTTTCCTGTGGAGAGCGCCTCCTCTTGAGATGCGACGGGAACACCGGGAATTCTTTCCCGACACGCAGGGAAAGGATCCCTCCTCTCGATCTAGGAGTCGGAAACGGGGCTCCTCTGGTTGTGGGCGGGACTCTCGTGCTTCTCTCGATGGAGACGGGTAATGTCGGGGAACTTCTTGAGTTGCAGCAAGGCTGTGAGGGACCCTTTGGAAGTTCCAGATGTTAGATGTGATTAGCCTCAAGACGCCTCAGCGGAAATGGGCCTCATCTCGCCTGGAGGGAGAACCTCCTGGACTTCCTCGAGTTGCGACAGGTGCTCTCGACTTACGATCGGGGACCTCAGGGACCCGCTCTGGTGGCCTCAGGAAAGGCCAGTCCCCATGCGAGTTGCTCGGGGCTTCTCGGGATTCCTCTCCCGTCGATGCCGGGGCCTAGACCTTGTGTGGAGTCGGTGCCGGAACCTGAGGATTCCTCTCCAGTGCTGACATGGATCTTGGGGTACTTCTGGAGTCTCCCAGGGGAGTCAGTCCTCGTCTCGAGTGGGGGCATGCACGTGCGCTTTCCTCCCGAGCTGTAGCAGCAGTGTCACTCTTCCCTTCGCGTGGATCAAGGTATCTGTGGCTTTCCCTTGAGGCTTTCACAGGAGGTTTTTCCCACGAAGTTTTCCCACAGGGCTGTCCCACGTGCCACCGTGGTGGTGAGTCGATCCTCGGCTTGAAAGTCGAGGCAGTGCAGGGAAAACAGGTATCCCTGGAATGGACTGAGATATCTGGGGGACTCTGGGAATGGTGGCACGACCCTGGAGTTTCCTCTCGCCTTTCCTGTGGGGAGCGCCTCCTCCTGAGATGCGACGGGAACACCGGGAATTCTTTCCCGACCACGCAGGGAAAGATCCCTCTCTCGAGCTAGGAGGCGGAATCTGGGCTCCTCTGGATGTGGGCGGGAATTTCGTGCTTCCTCTCCAGTGGAGACGGGTATGTTGGGGAACTTCTTGAGTTGCAGCAAGGGTGTGAAGGATCATTTGGAAATTCCAGATGTTAGATGTGATTAGCCTCGAGACGCATCAGCGGAAATAGGCCTCATCTCGCCTGGAGGGTAGAACCTCCTGGATTTTCTCGAGTTGCGGCAGGTGCTCTCGACTTACGACGGGGACCTTAGGGACCCGCTCTGGTGGTCTCAGGAAAGGCCAGTCCCCATGCAAGTTGCTCGGGGGCCTCTCGGATTCCTCTCCCGTCGAAGTCGGGGCCTAAGACCTTGTGTGGAGTGGGTGCCGGAACCTGAGGATTCCTCTCCAGTGCTGACATGGATCTTGGGGTACTTCTGAGTCTCCCCAGGGGAGTCAGTCTTCGTCTCGAGTGGTGGCCTGCACGTGCGCTTTCCTCTCGAGCTGTAGCAGCAGAGTCACGCTGGCTTAAGACCTTGTGTGGCATCGTTGCTGGAACCTGAGAATTCCTCTTCAGTGCTGACATGGGTCTTGGGGTACTTCTGAGTCTTCCCAGGGGAGTCAGTCTTCGTCTCGAGTGGGGGCCTGCACGTGCGTTTTCCTCTCGAGCTGTAGCAGCAGTGTCACGCTTTCCCATCGCGTGGTTCAAGGGATCTGTGGCTTTCCCTCGAGGCTATCCACGAGGCTTTCCCACGAGGCTTTCCCACAGGGCTTTCCTACGTGCCACCGTGGTGTGTTTCGATCCTCGGCTTGAAAGTCGACGCAGTGCAGGGAAAACAGGTTTCCCTGGAATGGACTGAGACATCTGGGGGACTCTGGGAATGGTGGCACGACCCTGGAGTTCGTCTCGCCTTTCCTGTGGAGAGCGCCTCCTCTTGAGATGCGACGGGAACACCGGGAATTCTTTCCGACCACGCAGGGAAAGGATCCCTCCTCTCGATCCAGGAGTCGGAAACGGTGCTCCTCTGGTTGTGGGCGGGACTCTCGTGCTTCCTCTCGATGGAGACGGGTATGTCGGGGAACTTCTTGAGTTGCAGCAAGGCTGTGAGGGACCCTTTGGAAGTTCCAGATGTTAGATGTGATTAGCCTCAAACGCCTCAGCGGAAATGGGCCTCATCACGCCTGGAGGGAGAACCTCCTGTACTTCCTCAATTTGCGACAGATGCTCTCGACTTACGTCGGGGACCTCAGGGACCCGCTCTGTGGCCTCAGGAAAGGCCAGTCCCCATGCGAGTTGCTTGGGGCTTCTCGGGGATTCCTCTCCCGTCGATGCCGGGGCCAGAGACCTTGTGTGGAGTCGGTGCCGGAACCTGAGGATTCCTCTCCAGTGCTGACATGGATCTTGGGTACTTCTGGAGTCTCCCCAGGGGAGTCAGTCCTCGTCTCGAGTGGGGGCATGCACGTGCGCTTTCCTCCGAGCTGTAGCAGCAGTGTCACTCTTCCCTTCGCGTGGATCAAGGTATCTGTGGCTTTCCCTTGAGGCTTTCACAGGAGGTTTTCCCACGAAGTTTTCCCACAGGGCTGTCCCACGTGCCACCGTGGTGTGAGTCGATCCTCGGCTTGAAAGTCGAGGCAGTGCAGGGAAAACAGGTATCCCTGGAATGGACTGAGATATCTGGGGGACTCTAGGAATGGTGGCACGACCCAGGAGTTCCTCTCGCCTTTCCTGTGGGGAGCGCCTCCTCCTGAGATGCGACGGGAACACCGGGAATTCTTTCCCGACCACGCAGTGAAAGATCCCACCTCTCGAGCTAGGAGGCGGAATCTGGGCTCCTCTGGATGTGGGCGGGACTTTCGTGCTTCCTCTCCAGTGGAGACTGGTATGTTGGGGAACTTCTTGAGTTGCAGCAAGGGTGTGAAGGATCATTTGGAAGTTCCAGATGTTAGATGTGATTAGCCTCGAGACGCTCAGCGGAAATGGGCCTCATCTCGCCTGGAGGGTAGAACCTCCTGGATTTTCTCGAGTTGCGGCAGGTGCTCTCGACTTACGACGGGGACCTTAGGGACCCGCTCTGGTGGTCTCAGGAAAGGCCAGTCCCCATGCAAGTTGCTCGGGGGCCTCTCGGGATTCCTCTCCCGTCGAAGTCGGGGCCTAAGACCTTGTGTGGAGTGGGTGCCGGAACCTGAGGATTCCTCTCCAGTGCTGACATGGATCTTGGGTACTTCTGAGTCTCCCCAGGGGAGTCAGTCTTCGTCTCGAGTGGTGGCCTGCACGTGCGCTTTCCTCTCGAGCTGTAGCAGCAGAGTCAGGCTGGCTTAAGACCTTGTGTGGCATTGTTGCCGGAACCTGAGAATTCCTCTTCAGTGCTGACATGGGTCTTGGGGTATTCTGAGTCTTCCCAGGGGAGTCAGTCTTCGTCTCGAGTGGGGCCTGCACGTGTGCGTTTTCCTCTCGAGCTGTAGCAGTAGTGTTACGCTTCCCATCGCGTGGTTCAAGGGATCTGTGGCTTTCCCTCGAGGCTATCCCACGAGGCTTTCCCACGAGCTTTCCCACAGGGCTGTCCTACGTTCCACCGTGGTGTGTTTCGATCCTCGGCTTGAAAGTCGACGCAGTGCAGGGAAAACAGGTTTCCCTGGAATGGACTGAGACATCTGGGGGACTCTGGAATGGTGGCACGACCCTGGAGTTCCTCTCGCCTTTCCTGTGGAGAGGCCTCCTCTTTGAGATGCAACGGGAACACGGGAATTCTTTCCCGACCACGCAGGGAAAGGATCCCTCCTCTCGAGCTAGGAGGCGGATTCTGGGCTCCTCTGGATGTGGGCGGGACTTTCGTGCTTCCTCTCCAGTGGAGACGGGTATGTCGGGGAACTTCTTGAGTTGCAGCAATGGCGAGAAGGACCCTTTGGAAGTTCCAGATGTTAGATGTGATTAGCCTCAAGACGCCTCAGCGGAAATGGGCCTCATCTCGCCTGGAGGGTAGAACCTCCTGGATTTTCTCGAGTTGCGGGCAGGTGCTCTCGACTTACGACGGGGACCTCAGGGACCCGCTCTGGAGGCCTCAGGAAAGGCCAGTCCCCAGGTGAGTTGCTCGGGGCCTCTGGGGATTCCTCTCCCGTCGATGCTGGGGCCTAAGACCTTGTGTGGAGTCGTGCCGGAACCTGAGGATTCCTCTCCAGTGCTGACATGGATGGTGGTACTTCTGGAGTCTCCCCAGG
>NW_017207405.1:0-4435 GCF_001704415.2 Capra hircus | reverse complement strand
AGCTGTAGCTGCAGTGTCACGCTTCCCCTCGCGTGGATCAAGGGACCTGTGGCTTTCCCTCGAGGCTTTTCCCACGAGGCTTTCCCACAGGACTATCCAACGTGCCACCGTGGTGTGAGTCGATCCTCGGCTTGAAAGTCGAGGCAGTGGAGGGAAAACAGATTTCCCTGGAATGGACTGAGACATCTGGGGGACTCTGGGAATGGTGGCACGACCCTGGAGTTCCTCTCGCCTTTCCTGTGGAGAGCGCCTCTTCTTGAGATGCGACGGTAATGCAGGGAATTCTTTCCCCACCACGCAGGGAAAGGATCCCTCCACTCAAGCTAGGAGGGGGGAAACGGGGCTCCTCTGGATGTGGGCGGGACTCTCGTGCTTCCTCTCGAGTGGAGACGGGTATGTCGGGAACTTCTTGAGTTGCAGCAAGGGTGTGAAGGACCCTTTCGAAGTTCCAGAGGTTAGATGTGATTAGCCTCGAGACGCTTCAACGGAAACGGGCCTCATCTCGCCTGGGGGGAGAACTTCCTGGATTTTCTCGAGTTGTGGCAGGTGCTCTCAAGTTACGACGGGGACCTCAGGGACCCTCTCTGGCGGCCTCAGGAAAGGCCGACCCCATGCGAGTTGCTCAAGTGCCTCTCGGGATTCCTCTCCCGTAGATGCCAGCGCCTAAGACCTTGCTTGGAGTCGGTGCTGGAACGTGAGGATTCCTCTCCAGTGCTGACATTGATCTTGGGCTACTTCTGGAGTCTCCCCAGGGGAGTCAGTCCTCGTCTCGAGTGGGGGCATGCACGTGCGCATTCCTCCCAAGCTGTAGCAGCAGTGTCACGCTTCCCTTCGCGTGGATCAAGGGATCTGCCGCTTTCCCTCGAGGCTTTCCCACGAGGCTTTCCCACAGGGCTGTCCCACGTGCCACCGTGGTGTGAGTCGATCCTCGGCTTGAAAGTCGAGGCAGTACAGGGAAAACAGGTTTCCCTGGAATGGACTGAGACATCTGGGGGACTCTGGGAATGGTAGCATGACCCTGGAGTTACTCTCGCCTTTCCTGTGGAGAGCGCCTCCTCTTGAAATGCGACGGGAACGCCGGGAATTCTTTCCCGACCACGCAGCGAAAGGATCCCACCTCTCGAGCTAGGAGGCGGAAACCGGGCTCCTCTGTATGTGGGCGGGACTCTCGTGCTTCCTCTCGAGTGGAGACGGGTATGTTGGGGAACTTCTTGAGTTGCAGGAAGGGTGTGAAGGACCCTTTGGAAGTTCCAGAGCTTAGGTGTGATTAGCCTCGAGACGCCTCATCGGAAATGGGGCTCATCTCGCCTGGAGGCGAGAACCTCCTGAATTTTCTCAAGTTGCGGCAGGTGCTCTCGACTTACGAAGGGACCTGAGGGACCCGCGCTGGTGGCCTCATGAAAGGCCAGTCCCATGGGAGTTGCTCGGGGCCTCTCGGGATTCCTCTCCCTCGATGCCGGGCCTAAGATCTTGTGTGGAATCGGTGCCGGAACCTGAGGATTCCTCTCCAGTGCTGACATGGATCTTGGGTACTTCTGGAGTCTCCCAGGGAGTCAGTCCTCGTCTCGAGTGGGGGCATGCACGTGCACTCCCGAGCTGTAGCAGGAGTGTCACGCTTCCCTTCCTGTGGATCAAGGATAAGGGGCTTTACTCGAGGCTTTCCCATGAGGCTTTCCCACGAGGCTTTCCCACAGGGCTGTCCACGTGCCACCGTTGTATGAGTCGATCCTCGGCTTGAAAGTCGAAGCAGTGCAGGGAAAACTGGTTTCCCTGGCATGGACTGAGCATCTGGGGACTCTGGAATGGTGGCACGACCCTGGAGTTCCTCTCGCCTTTCCTGTGGAGAGCGCCTCCTCTTGAGATGCGACGGGAACGCCAGGAATACTTACCCGACCACCTAGGGAAAGGATCCCTCCTCTGGAACCATGAGGCGGAAACGGGCTCCTCTGGATGTGGGCGGGACTCTCGTGCTTCCTCTCGAGGGGAAACGGGTATGTCGAGGAACTTCTTGAGTTGCAGCAAGGGTGTGAAAGACCCTATGGAAGTTCCAGAGGTTAGGTGTGATTAGTCTCGAGACGCCTCAGCACAAATGGGCCTCATGTCGCCTGAAGGGAAGAACCTCCTGAATTTTCTCGAGTTGCGGCAGGTTGCTGTGGACTTAAGACGGGGTCCTCAGGGACCCGCTCTGGGTGGCCTCAGGAAAGGCCAGTCACCATGCGAGTTGCTCGGGGGGCCTCTCGGGATTCCTCGCCCGTCGATGCCGGCGCCTTATACCTTGTGTGGAGTCGGTGCCGAAACCTGAGAAAACCTCTCCAGTGCTTACATGGACCTTGGGTACTTCTGAGTCTCACCGGTTAGTCAGTCCTCGTCCCTAGTGGATGCATGTACGTGCAATTTCCTCCGAGCTGTAGCAGCAGTGTCACGCTTTCCCTTCGCGTGGATCCAGGAATCTGTGCTTTCCGTGGAGGCTTTTTCCACGAGGCTTTGCACGAGGCTTTCCCACGACGTTTACCCACTGGGCTGTCCCACGTGCCACCGTGTTGTGAGTCGTCCTTGGCTTGAAAGTCGAGGCAGTGCTGGAAACTGGTTTCCCTGTTATGGACTGAGCATTTGGGGTCTCTGGAATGGTGGCACGACCCTGGAGTTCCTCTCGCCTTTTCCTGTGGAGAGCGCCTCCTCTTGAGATGCGACGGAACGCCGGGAATTCTTTCCCGACCACGCAGGGAAAGGATCCCTCCTCTCGAGCTAGGAGGCAGAAACGGGTCTCTCTGGATGTGGCGGGACTCTCGTGCTTCCTTTCGAGTGGAGCCGGGTAAGTCGGGGAACTTCTTGAGTTGCAGCAAGGGTGTGAAGGACCCTTTGGAAGTTCCAGAGGTTAGGTGTGATTAGCCTCGAGAAGCCTCAGCGGAAATGGTCTTCATCTCGCCTGGAGGGGAGAACCTCCTGGATTTTCTCGAGTTGCGGCAGGTGCTCTCGACTTACTACGGGGACCTCAGGGACCCGCTCTGGTGGCCTCAGGAAACGCCAGTCCCCATGCGAGTTGCTCGGGGCCTCTCGGACTCCTCTCCCTTAGATGCCTGGGCCTAAGATCTTGTGTGAAGTCGGTGCCTGAACCTGAGGTTCCTCTCCAGTGCTGACATGCATCTTGGGGTATTTCTGGAGTCTCCCCAGGAGAGTCAGTCCTAGTCTCGAGTGGGGGCATGCCGTGCGCTTTCTCCCTAGCTGTAGCAGCAGTGTCAGGCTACCCTTCTCGTGGATCAAGGGGATCTGTGGCATTCCCTCGAATCTTCCCACGAGGCTTTCCCACGAGGCTTTCCCACAGGCAGTCCACGTGCCACCGTGGTGTGAGTGGATCCTCGGTTTTCAAAGTCGAGCAGTGCAGGGAAAACAGGTTTCCCTGGAATGGAGTGAGACATCTGGGACGCTGGGAATGGTGGCACGACCCTGGAGTTCCTCTCGCCTTTCCTGTGGTGAGCGCCTCCTCTTGAGATGCGAAAGGGAACGCCGGAATTCTTTCCCGACCACGCAGGGAAATATCCCTCCTCTCGAGCTAGGAGGCGGGAAACGGGGCTCCTCTGGATGTGGGCGGGACTCTCATGCTTCGTCTCGAGTGGAGACAGGTATGTCGGGGAACTTCTTGAGTTGCGGCAACGGTGTGAAGGACCCGTTGTAAGTTCCAGAGGTTAGGTGTGACTAGCCTCGAGACGCCTCAGCGGAAATGGCCTCATCTCGCCTGGAGGGGAGAACCTCCTGGATTTTCTCGAGTTGCGGCAGGTGCTCTCGACTTACGACGGGGACCTCAGGGACCCGCTCTGGTGGCCTCTGGAAAGGCCAGTCCCCATGCGAGTTGCTCGGGGGGCCTCTCGGGATTCCTCTCCATCGATGCTGGGGCCTAAGACCTTGTGTGGAGTCAGTTCCGGAACCTGAGGCCTTCTCTCCAGTGGTGACATGGATCTTGGGTACTTCTGGACTCTCCCAGTGGAGTCAGTCCTCTCTCGAGTGGGGGCATACAAGTGCGCTTTTACTCTCGAGCTGTAGCAGCATTGTAACGCTTCCCTTCGCGTGGATCAAGGGATCTGTGGCTTTCCCTCTAGACTTTCCCACGAGCTTTCCACGAGGCTTTCCCACAGGGCTGTCCCACGTGGCAACCTGGTGTGAGTCGATCCTCTGCTTGAAAGTCGAAACAGTGCAGGGAAAACAGGTTTCGCTAGAATGGACTGAGATATCTGGAGGACTCTGGAATGGTGGCACAACCCTGGAGTTCTCACGCCTTTACTGTGGAGAGTGCCCTCCCTGAGATGCGACAGGAACGCCGGGAATTCTTTCCCGACCACGCAGGGAAAGGAACCCGTCTCTCGAGCAAGGAGGCCGAAACGGGTCTCCTCTGGATGTGGGCGGGACTCTCGTGCTTCATCCTGAGTGGCAGTCGGGTATG
>NW_017207404.1:0-18192 GCF_001704415.2 Capra hircus | reverse complement strand
TGTACACCTTAACACGGAATATCTCAATAAATCTGGAAAAAAGAGTTGTGTTTATATTGCAATATTTTAATAATGTAAGAAAGAAATATTCAATAACATGAAATAATAAAAACTGTTAGAATATACAGTAGAACACAGTCAAGGTACAGACATGTATTCGAATCATTCTGCTCACCGTAGGGTAGCTATGATAAAGAATAGCTAAGAACACTTTTGATTCTGATGAAGAACTCACAATAGATCAAAGTGACTAAGTTCCCAAAAGATCATCGTGTTTTATGACATATAGCTATGTTCCTGATAATGATATTTGATCTTTAAAGCAGGACAAGTTAGAAGAAACATAATAGAATGACTAGTTGCAATTGCCTAGTGGAAAACAAATGATATAAAGAAACCGCTTGGGTTTGTCAAAAATCAATAAGCTGATTGTTGTTTCTCTTTGATAGGATAACAGGGAAAATGTAAAAGAGTTGGTTTTTTTTAATATCGATAAAGAAATATTGTTTATCTTAGTAACACTAATTAGGATTAAGTTTGAAATTAGACGTAAAACAGGTGATAAATTTGAGATAAACAGATGAGAATTATTAAGTGGAATATACCTATATGGCCCATTTATCAATTTGATTTTAGATCAGGATATTTCTGTTTTATTTTGGATCATTTGTAATTCCACAAATAACCTGAAAGAACAATTATAGTGATGTTCCACTTAAAATGACCACTTTCAGGCTTAGAGTTGGTTTCTATATTGGTAAAAATGAAATTTATAAAGATCAAGTGTTTGACACTATATAAGCAAATATGAAATCTGATGTGTTGAAATCATAGATAGGTGTTGGAATAAGCCAATAGCATTTATAATGCAAGTAGCCATCCTGCTTATGCACAGGAAAAGTTACAGACTGTATCTTCAGAATACAATAATCACCATCATGTTTCAGTTCACATTTAGCCATCTGCTTTTGTTACTTGGTACCAGATGCCTATTTGCCACTATCCACATTTATGTCACACAAAGTGTCCTAGCTCTGCTGGAGTCCTTCAGTCAAGACCCATGCAAAAGTCCCTTAGTATTTTCCTGAAGTTCAGTGTAAATAAAACTTGAAATCTGAACCAATATAGACTAGAATCTGAACCAACCTGCCATCCAGCTTGGAAAAGGATCTTTTGGCCCATAGAGTGGATGCCAAAAGTGTTGTTGCCATCAAAACAGTTATTGAAGAGCCAAATAGAGGAATAAATTTTAAAATATTAAACATTTTCTTACTATGCTTCTACTACACTGGTCACTTTCTTATTCACAAAGAATAACCTTAAAGAACCAGAAACAGCAGTTAACACTACGTATCTCTTTATTTACTTATTGTATATATACTCTCACCTAAATAAAAACCCTATGATTGCAACAATCTTATTTCTGCTGTTTAACAATGTATCTCCATCTACCAGAAAGCTGACTGATAAATATCTATTGAGTCAAAAAAAACATCTCACATGTTTATCTATGGAATTTTGACCCCGAATATTATATAAAATGCTTTAGGACATATTTTGTATATTAAGAAACTGAAAAAAAAAAAATTAATATCATCAGATGAAAATGTATACATTCTATTGTATTTCCTGTATATTTTTAGAATAATTGGGTGATTTTCTGCTAACTAAAATGTTGAAATTTTTATTCTTAGAAGACTTGAATATATGTTCAGATAACATATCCAGTCTTCACAATTTGTTTATGGAAGAAACTGAAATCTGTTAATGCCCACTTCAAATTCCTGAGCCACTTGGGCCCTACAAATACATGGTATCAATATATTTTATACAGAATTTTATAGAAGACACTAGTGAAAACCTAACCATGGTGCTATCAATTTCCTTTCTTTTTATTTATTATTTATGAATAAAAGAGACAAAGCAATCAGAATCCTGGCAGGAAACAAATAATGCATGAATTTTGGATTTTAGAAGTTTGGAAGGATCTAGTTAGAACAAGGTCTCATTCCCAATTTTAGGACTGAAAATGTAAAGAAAAAATGGCTGTTACCAGAAAAAAGCCACTTGCAGAATGCCTCTGACAAGAGCTATACTGTTAGGATGTAAATGAATTTCAGTGATTTTACAAGTGGTGGGGAGGAGAAGAAAATTCTATCTACATCTGAACCTATATCATATCTACATCTACATCACATCTTATGGGAATACCAGACCACCTGACCTCCCTCCTGAGAAATCTGTATGCAGGTCAGGAAGCAACAGATAGAGGTGTACTTGGAAAAACAGACTGGTTCCAAATCGAGAAAGGAGTACATCAAGGCTGTATATCGTCACCCTGCTTATTTAACTTATATGCAGAGTACATCAGGTGAAATGCTGGGCTGGATGAAGCACAAGCTGGAATCAAGACTGCAGGGAGAAATATCAATAACCTCAGATATGCTGATGACACCACCATTATGGCAAAGGCGAAGAACTAAAGAGCCTCTTGATGAAACTGAAAGGGGAGAGTGAAAAAGTTGACTTAAAACTCAATATTTAGAAAATTAAGACTATGGCATCTGGTCCCTTCACTTCATGGGAAATAGATGGGGAAACAGTGGAAACAGTGAAAGACTTTATTTTGTTGGGCTCCAAAATCACTGCAGATGGTGACTGTAGCCATGAAATTAAAAGACACTTACTCCTTGGAAGAAAAGTTATGACCAACCTAGACAGCATATTAAAAAGCAGAGACATTACTTTGCCAACAAAGGCTCATCTAGTCAAAGCTATGGTTTTTCCAGTAGTCATGTATGAATGTGAGAGTTGGACTATAAAGAAAGCTGAGCACCAAAAAATTGATGCTTTTGAACTGTGGTGTTGGAGAAGATTCTCGAGAGTCCCTTGGACTGTAAGGAGATCCAACCAGTCGCTCCTAAAGGAAATCAATCTTGAATATTCTTTGGAAGGACTAATGCTAAAGCTCAAACTCCAATACTTTGGCCACCTGATGAGAACTGACTCATTAGAAAAGACCCTGATGCTGGGAAAGATTGAAGTTGGGAGGAGAAGGGGATGACAGAGGATGAGATGGTTGGATGGCATCACTGACTCAATGGACATGAGTTTGAGTAAGCTCCGGGACTTGGTGATGGACAGGGAGGCTGATGTGCTGCAGTCCATGAGGTCACAGAGATAGGCATGACTGAGTGACTGAACTGAGCTGAACTGAACTGAACGTTTACATCTACACCTATATTGACAGCTGTATCCATATCTACACCTCCATTTAAACCTACATCCACATCTACATCTGTATCTACACCTACACCTGTCTATACCTATTCCTACACCTACATCTGTACTTAATACCTACACCTTTATCTACAACACATTTGCATCTAACTTATATTCACATCGACATCTCCATCTGTATCTACACCTACCTCTATCTATACCCATACCTACATCTACACCTATAGTTGCATCTACGCCTGCATCTGCATCCACATCTCCATCCGTATCTACACCTATATCTACAGCTATGTCTATATCTATGTCTGCATCCACATCTACTTTTATGTCTGTATCTAAATCTATTTTCTGGTTGGATAATTATTTATCTATTCTGAACCTCAATGTCCCTCCTTCTTTCATTTCTTGCCTATGTTCCTCATTTTTGGAACCCCCTCAGAAACCAAAAGTCAAAGCAGCTTCTTGAAGTCACAAGTAATAGAAAAAATTTGGACAGGAAAATAGAGAATGAGCATGGGATAATCCGAATGGGGAACTAAGAAATCAGTTGCCCACTTTGTCTTGCACAATAACTTTAGCAATGTTTGTGGAGTAATTGATAAAACGGATTATGTAGTAGTGAGATTCCTGTAAGGGGAAATACCCAGGAGGAAATAGAGTAGCTAAAATTGAATTTAAGGATTAACCAGATAGTTCTATTTACTATTGTTTTTTTTTTCTGCTGATATCAACCTGGCTTGAGAATACTGACCAGAATGAGTGTGTGTGTGTGTGTGTGTGTATGTGTGTTGTGTGTGTGTGTGTGTGTGTGTTAGTCTTTCAGTCATGTCTGACTCTGACTTCTGTGTCCATGGAATTCTCCAGGCAAGAATACTGGAGTGGGTGATCATTCCCTTCTCCAGGGCATCTTCCTGACCCAGGGATGGAACCCAGATCTCCTGCCTTGCAGGCAGATTCTTTACCATTTGAGTTACCAGTGATATTTATGCTGCTCCATTTTCTATTCATAAATAAAAAAAAATCTTTATTACACATTGAAGAAAGTAACATTATCGCATACATTCTGAACAGAATATAAGTTATCTTGGATATGTCGTTAAAGGATCCAACACAATATTTTCTGAATGTTTTAAAAGCCCAAGTATTATTGTTGATTTTAGATTTCTGCTTCCTATCCATGTCATTCAAGCATCTTGAAAATAAAAACATCCCTTTATTATCCTTACTCAGCCTCAGTCCTTTGTTATCTGGCTTGGGCACCCAAGAATACATGGAACCACTATCCCTTAGTTTAGACAGTACCTGCTGATACAGTGGGTACTTTTCAGTCATTACCTAAAGATACTTCTATAAATAATGCTCCTGAACAATAAAAAATAAATAGATAAATATTATCAATAATATTAAAAATTATGCTACCCCTTAGCTTATGTATCATAATACTGCATTTTTCATATATCTAAAATCTAAACTTTAAAAATTTCCAACTAGTCTACTTGCTTTTCAAAGTTACAGGCTTTGTCCATTGCTTTTCTCTCTAAATGTTCCCCTGAGGCAAGCTCATTCAACCTTATGTTTTCTTTTAAAACGTTTGTTATTGATGTAAAATTTACATACAGTAACATACACTACTTAAGTGGTTATCTCTTTGACAAATACATATACTGTGTAATCACCATTCCAATCAAAGCATAGTGTATGCCCACTACACCCTTTTCTAGTTAAGCCTCCTTTCGGAGACAATGTTATCTTGAATTCCTAAATATTAGTCTCTCCCACTGATGAATTGTGTTAGGGGTTTAATTATTTTGTTTATGTTTCAAAAGAAACAACTTCTGGCTTTTTAATTGAAGTACAATTGGCTAATAACCTTAAATTAGTTTCAAGGGTACATCAATATTAGTATATTGTGAAATGATCACAATACGTCTAGTTACCATCTATCACCATACAGGGACAACAATTTTCCTTGTTCTGAGGACTAATGAGATCCACATCATTAGCAACTTTCACGTATATAATGATTAATTATAACTACAGTCACCATGTTGTACATTATATCCCATGGATGGTTTATTTTATAACTGGAAGTTTGTACTTTTCATTCCTTCACCCACTTTGCCCATCTACCACCCTCTGCCTCTGGCAAACACCAATCTGCTTTCTGTTTCTGTGAAATTTTATTAATTTTTTATTGGCTTTTAAATTGCATTATATTTTGTTGATATTTACTTTTATCTTTATTATTTAATTTATTCATGTACTTTGGTATTTTTTCTTTATTTCTAATTTCTTAATATGAAGTTATATTACTGAATTTAAACCTGTTCTTCCTCATGTAAACATTCAAATATCCATTTTCTCAATAACTAGGAGTGCATGATCCTCCTGGGTAACTGATCTTATAATAGCTAAAACAATCTTTATAAAATGAATAAATTGGGAAGAGTATTTTACTTGAAATTAAGACAGTGTGATATTGGTAGGGGGATAGACACATAGACCAATGGAACAGAAAAGGGAATCCATAAATAGAGCCAGAAAAAGGCAAAGGCAATACAGGAAAGACAACCTCTTCAACAAATGGTGCTGGAGCAATTGGACAGCCATAGGCAAGGGAAAAAAAAAGTGAAAAAATAGAACTTCAATCTAAACCTTACCGTTAAATATAAGATGACAAACTTCAAACCTTTAAACTAAAATCTTTAGGATTTGGGGCTTGATAAAGATTTCTTAGAATCTGAACAAAATCATGATTCATAAAGGAAAAAAAGTGATAATCTGAGTATCATCAAAATTATAAATGCTTGTTCTAGAAAATCTTACTGGATTAGAATGAAAAGACAAAATATGGAGTAGAAGAATATGTTTGCAAATTACATATCCAAGGAAGGATTTGCATTTAGAAATGTAAAAAAGTTCAAAACTTAACAGTAAAGTAAACAATCAAATCAAATCTTAAATTGGGCAAAGACATGAGCACTTTTACAAAAGAGGATATACAACTGCCAAATGCATGAAAAAATTTTCAACATCATTAATCATCAGGAGAATGTAAACTAAAACAAGGAGATGTCACTCCACATATATCAGAATAACTAAAATTAAAAATAGTGACAACATCAAATTCTAGCGAGAAAGCAGGAAAACTGGATCACTTATGCATCACTGGTTGCAATGTAAAATGGTACAGTACAGCCTTTCCAGAAAGCGGCTTGTCAGTTTCTTGTGAAATAAAATATCCAATTACTGTATGTTATGGACTGAAAAATTTTGTACTTCCCAAAGTCCTTTGTTAGTCCTAATCCCTAGGTTGGCTGTCTTTGGAGACTATGTCCCTAAAGAAACCAATAATGTTCAATTAAGTCAAAAGAATGGGGCCCTGACCCAGTAGACTCACTGTCTGTATAAGAAGAGACGTGAGACAGCTTACTATTTCTACGCACACAAGTTGTGAGCACATGGTGAGAAGATGACCCTTTGCAACACAGTGTGAGCTCTCAACAGACACCAAACCTTCTTTACTTTGACTTTGGACTTTCAGACTCCAGGCATGTGAGTAGTTATATTTTTGTATTTTAGCCACAGAATTTATGGCTTTTTCTTATGACAACCCTTGCCAACAAACATACCATATAATCCAATAACTGTATTGTTTGTCATTTATTACAGAGAAATGAAAACTTATGCTTACACAAAAAGCTATGCACAAATATTTATTGCAGCTTTATTTATAGTAATTCACAACTGGAATCATTTGTCCTTCAAACAGGTGAATGGGAAACCAAGTGTGGTCTATACATACTCTGGACCATGATTCAGCAATAAATAAAAAAGTTTATATTTAATCTCAAAGTTTAAAAAAAATATAAATGTTACATACTGCATGATTCTGTTTATACAACATGCTTAAAAGTATGATATTTTAGAAATGGAAGAAAGTTTAGTGTTCCGGTTTCCAGAGATTAGATGGGTGCCAAGGGAAGCTGGAGGGAGTGGGATGTGAATACAAAAGTGCAACGTATATTCAAAAGTGAATATGAAATTTCTTGTAGGACTGGATCTGTTCCTTACCTTGACTGTGATAGTGGATCCAAAACCTACACAAGATTATTTACTATTATGTGTGTGTGTGTCTGTCTGTCTGTCTGTCTGTGTGTAAATCTTATATAGACTTTATTGAACTTACTCCTACTTGCCAAAATAAGAAATTGTACATATAACATTGAAATCATGTTAAAAAAGACAAATCTTTTAAGCATATAAAATGATCATACCAAATGGTTATCTGTGGCTTCCATAATGATATATTAGTATTTATTTTATTGACCCCCAAAGTCAAAAGTAAATGTATTTTATAGATGAAGTGGTGTCCATAATTTAAAGTGAGTCAGCATTGCTTACATGGGTAGATAAAAGGATATTAAATGCACAATAAAGAAAATGCATTCACTTCATAAGCCATAGAATATATTTAACCTTACTCAAGAATGTATTAAAAGTTAACTCTTACAAAGTGCTTTTGTTTTTCTTTATGGTATTTTAAATATTAGAATTTGTTTTGTGATTGGGATTTTTTTTCTTCATGAATCATAGATACACAGAGATAAATGAGATCTCACAGGTACAATAGTGCAATCTTTTTATTTGACTAGTGATATTCAAGTGCTTCATTTAGTTTAAAATATCTTGTCCAATTTCATTATTTCAAATCCTTCTGTCTCTTCACCTCAAACGAATACAATGACTTCTGCTCACCCAAACCCACCGACTTCTTTGCTTAACTTCAAAGTCATCCTACTTAGCTACCATATGAAATAGGCATTTTCCAGGATTTGTTGGATGTATTTTTTCATGCTATTTGAGATTTCTGAAGCATTATCATATAGCTAGAAATTCTCACTAGCATTATTTTCTAAATTTTCCTCAGCACTTCTTATTCTCTTTAAGGAGCCCCCCTTTCTCCTCTTATTGGTGCAAAGTAAGGGTCTTTCTCGAATCTGTTATTTATTGCTCTTTCTTTTCACAATATGCTCTCTTAGGATGATCTCATCATCTCTGTTGAATTCCAAAGAAATTTTTTTAACCTGTTTTTCACCCTATTATCAAATAAATAGTATTCTCCATGGCTTCAAGTATCACATACATTTGAATGAATTCTTAAGTTGAAAATGTTTCCTGAGCTTCCAAATCCACAGGTTTAACTACACATGTAGCACCTGCTGTTGGTGGTTACATAGACGTGTCTTCAAATCAAAGGATCCAGACTGACTTATCACTGTTTCACAAAAAAAAAAACTGCCCCTCATTTATTTCTATCTCAAAAAATGGGATCAACAACTACTCTATTATTCATATCAAGAAATAGAAAGATATTTGAACTTTATTTTTTAAAAACATGATCTTTCCAATATATCTCCACTATATCTCCTTTTCTATATGCGCATGTGCTTAGTCGCTCAGTCATGTCTGATTCTTTACAACCCCATGGCCTGTAGCCCGTCGGGCTTCTCTGTGCATGGGGATTCTCCCGGGCAAGAATACTGGAGAGGGTTGCTATGCCCTTCTCCACTATATGTTCATACTCATTCTTTATTTTAATATCTGAAAAATAAGTTTTGAAAAATCCCAAATTTCACAATATCCCAAATTATTTCTCAATAGTCTATTCTAAAAGATGCTTTCGGGTGCTCTTTCTAATATACAAGTTTGATTATACAGTAGCTTTGCTTAAAGTAGACTCCCTGATATAGTCCAAACTCCTCAGAGGAGCATAAAAACGTCTTCATGAACAGCTCATTTCCTACTAGACATCCTCAGGGATATTGTGCTAAATGCAGGTGTAGAAATAGTTCATACTCATTACCAACTCTGTGCATCTCTACTTGTGTTCTGACTCTCTGGAGTAATCAGCTCTCATCACAAAACTCACCATCACCTTGTCCTATTGTATAGCTCATTTTTAAGCTGAGTTTTCATACCATCTATGAATTCTTCATCTGTCCTTGTACTGAGGCAATGATTGGTTAGCCATCCCTCACATGAAGTCTCCTCAAGGCTTGCAGATGTGTACCATGCATAAAACTGTCAAACACTCCCCAGGTTGTATTCTAGTGGTTTGCTGATGTGAGGGAATTCTGTACTAGCTTTACTATCAAGCATCTCTCAATTCTCTATTACCTTTCTGTGCACATACCAAGCTGGACACAGTAAGAATCTGTTGATTGAAGACCATTTGGTCTTAATTGGGCAATGTCCCTTGCTATTATTCAAATCACATAATGGGTTATTAAAGTCACAAGTCATTAATTTTATCAATCTTTTATAATATGTTTTTCAGCAAATTGTCTCTAAAGCTCCAGAAATATTTTTAAATGTTTTTTTCAGAATTGCATTATTTGTATATAATGTATATACGTTTACACTATATGTTAGTATATATAATACACTGGTATCTATTCATAAGTATACATATTAAAAATAAAATAGAAGTTACTCTGTGAATTTCAGTGCTTTAAGAGATTTCTAAATAACTTTTACTTTTCAAATGAAAATCTTGGTGGAAATATGCATTTAGAATAAAATAGTATATTGAATTAGGACATGTAAGAAAGATATTTAATTATATTTGATCATTGTTTAATCTCATGTATACTATAATGCAAATTTTTGGAATTGGGCATTTAAAATATTCTATTTTTAATGTTTTTATGTGATTCATGTGTACTTCCTAATGGAACAAAGAGTAATGTTGGAAATTTAAACCTTTCCATTCTATTTCTAAAGTCTGTATTATTTCTTTCACAAAAGTATACAAAAGAAGGCATTCAGGTGATGAATATGTCAGTTTTAAAACTATGTATATGCTATGTGCTTTTTTATCAGATGTATGATGTGAGGTATATTTCAAAAAGGAAAAATTAAATTTAAATGTCCAAATAAGGAATTTACAAATAGGCCTATAAAATAATAAGTATTGATTAGATCTTTGGGAATGACACCAAGAAGGAAAATGCTTCATTATGCTAAGTCATGAAAATCTCTATTTGACTTCTGGAGAACATGTACGTATATGCACTGGTGATTTTTCAAACAAGTTAAGCATCTTGCAATTTATTGTTGATGGGAACCCATATGTCATCCTATACCACTTTTCTCCTCAAATAACAGCGGAATTATCCTTAGGGTCAGAGAGACGTTAATATGTGTTCAAATTCTACTACCCGATCTCAATTTATGGAAGTACTCTTGTCATTTTGAGAAAATGCAGACTTATTGTTTCTTTATTTATTTATTTAGGATTTTTTTCAAGGTTGCTTGAAGTCCTTAATAGTCTGAGGTTTGTAAGATCTCTGTTTGAGAGGCGTAGGAGAATGACTATTTCCCAAACATTTTATCAAGGATTTCTTTTCATTTATTTCTGTGTTTGAAGTACACAGGATCATCTTGAGTTTGAGCGTGACTAATACCTTCATTTTGTAGACAGAGGAATCTCTAGACCAGAGACTTTAAGACCATCTCTAGGTCACAAAACAAGTGAACAGAGAAGATAGAGTATTATTCCCTTATAATCAAATGTTTTGCCTGTACAAAAGTATGACTGTAAACACAATTTCAGTTATATCAAAACCTTTAACTTAAGAAAGGCAAAGTAATTTTGATTAGTTCAGTTCAGTCACTCAGTCATGTCCGACTCTTTGCAACCCCATGAATCGCAGCACGCCAGGCCTCCCTGTCCATCACCAACTCCCGGAGTTCACTCAGACTCACGTCCATCGAGTCCGTGATGCCATCCAGCCATCTCATCCTCGGTCGTCCCCTTCTCCTCCTGCCCCCAATCCCTCCCAGCATCAGAGTCTTTTCCAGTGAGTCAACTCTTCGCATTAGGTGGCCAAAGTACTGGAGTTTCAGCTTCAGCATCATTCCTTCCAAAAAAATCCCAGGGCTGATCACTGGCTGGATCTCCTTGCAGTCCAAGGGACTCTCAAGAGTCTTCTCCAACACCACAGTTCAAAAAGCATCAATTCTTTGTGGCTCAGCCTTCTTCACAGTCCAACTCTCACATCCATAAACATGACCACTGGAAAAACCATAGCCTTGACTAGACGGACCTTACTCGGCAAAGTAATGTCTCTGCTTTTGAATATGTGGTCTAGGTTGGTCATAACGTTTCTTCCAAGGAGCAAGAGTCTTTTAATTTCATGGCTGCAATTACCATCTGCAGTGATTTTGGAGCCCCCAAAAATAAAGTCTGACACTGTTTCCACTGTTTCCCCATCTATTTTCCCATGAAGTGATGGGACCGGATATCATGATCTTCGTTTTCTGAATGTTGAGCTTTAAGCCAACTTTTTCACTCTCCACTTTCACTTTCATCAAGAGGCTTTTTAGTTCCTCTTCACTTTCTGCCATAAGGGTGGTGTCATCTGCATCTGAGATAAAATCAGTAAACACTCAAATTTAAAATATCTAATGGGGTATTTTTATTAAGTCTTACTGTTCATTAAGAACTAGTAAGATATATCCTAGCAGGTAAACAAAGTCTGTGGAAATAGTTGGCAGCACGTTTACTTACTTTCAAGGAAGACAGCTTGGAGTATTTTAGGTATGCTCCAAAAGTGCCAAAAAAAGGCACCCAAAGCAGATGCTTTCTAACATCCCAGAGGGATAGGGTGAAGAGGGTGATGTGAGGGGAGTTCAGGGTGGGGGGAAACATGTATACCTGTGACTGATTCATGTTGATATATGGCAAAATCCATCACAATGCTTTAAAGTACTTATCCCCAAGTAAATTATTTTTTTAAAAAAGAAAAATTATGTCTGATAATGAGTGACCATTTTTTCTCTATCCTACAGCTGCAACCACAAAGAGAATTCTGCTTGCAGAAGAGTGCAATAGTAAATAGTAGTAAATAGTAAATAGCCCAATAGTAAATATTTATCCTTAAGTTAAATCCTTATGAATGTTGTTGTAACAGCCAAAAGGCCCACAGATATTTGTTGTCATTCAAAACTTGTTATCTTTATATCATATATATTTTAAAAACATTTAACACAATAAGCTGACTCTAGAATTCTACTGTATCTTTGCCTTCTAGTCTTTATTCATCTCAAAAACCACTTTAGATTCTAGTCTCTCACTGTTATAAACTTAATTATTGCTTTCTCCTTGTGAGCAAAATTGCAAAACATGTTTATTCCTTGCCATTGATACATAAAATCATTTAAGGGGAAAATTGGCAGCATGCATCTGAGATTTTGGATGTGTGATTTGAAGACACTACATACGCTTGTGTAAAGGCAGGTGGCAAAGCGTGAAACCCAAACTATATCCATTATGTTCATTTGCTTTACCATTTAGAAAGCACAGATGTTAACTATATAACAATAAGGTGTGTTTTTAATTGTAATCACCTGCTGTTAGGGTCCCTCCTGGCACAGTAGCCAAATGGATTCTTGTTTCCGTCTCATTTACAAGGTGTTTGTCATTTGATGGCTCAAAACAAAACTGGAAGTTATTTTCCATTCATAAGAAATGCTTAAAGTGAGCTAATTTTGAAGAAAAATCTGTATCAATTTGGATTACATACTGTCATAATTGTAGACATTCATCATAATGTGATTTGTGTTGATTTTCAGCATAAAATCTAGTTCTCTCTGGGTTTATCTTTTGATTTGCTATTGTTTAAGCTGAGTGCTTTCTATATACTGACAGTCTTCAAAATGATTATATAATTCTTTTTTTCCTTTAGCTCTCAATCACAATATGGAAAATTGTAATATTTTCCTGATTGTTGTTGAGTTAGAATTAACATTTTTTAGAGATTTTGCTTTTAAATATCAGAATTCACATTGAATACACAATTATATGCAAGTTTTACATATATAATGTATAATATTATAGGTATGATATATGTAATGCATATCTATATTATAAATATTTTTTTCATTAATGCATTAGTCAGAAGTTTTATCGGCAAAGAGATAATCTAAAATTTACAGACTGTCTTCCTGGAGGTGCAATCCACTTGTCTTCTTCTCATAATGCCTAAGGTGATTGAAACCTTTAAATTTCCCAATTTTTCCTCTTTGGAGTTAATCTATTGATATTTTTCAAGCATCCTAAACTTTCTACCAGTGACGTGTACAATGTGCAGAGTTTCAAAAGTCCATCCCCCTCATCACTTCGCTCTTCACCTGAGACCTGGTAGAGGACAGAGCTCCAGCTTCTAACGTAACCTTTAGTTTATTGAAACAGGCTCCTGTCCATAGCTAGACCAGATCGAAATCTCTATCTCTCTATTGACCTTCCTTTCTGTTTGAATGCACATCACGTGTATAAGACACTGTACAATCTAGTAAGCATGTACTGATGATTCACAATAAATATCATAACTGCTAAAGTAGAATTAGGTATAAAACTTTTCAATTATTCAAAAAAAAAATATTTGCAGATGTTCTGTGGCTGCCACTAAAGAAAGAGTCACTCAGTCATGTCTGACCCTTTGCAACCCCATGGACTGCAGCCTGCCAGGCTCCTCCATCCATGGGATTTCCCAGGTAAGAGTACTGGAGTGGGTTGCCATTAATCTTTCTAGACCAGAGTTAAGTATATTTAGCAACTGATTGTGAAGCAGGATGATCCCTGGTTCAGGAAGATCCCCTGGAGAATGAAATGGCAACCCACTCCAGTATTCTTGCCTGGAGAATCCCAGGGACGGGAGCCTGGTTGGCTGCTGTCTATGGGGTCGCACAGAGTCGGACACAACTGACGTGACTTAGCAGGAGCAACAGCAGAAAGATAAGGAGATATCATATTACCCTCAAAGAAAACACAATCTAACAGAAGAAATTACAGATTCTAAAATTGTCAGATAACTTCTAAAAAAATCAATGGTCCATTTTTATAGTTAAAAAAATGCTTTCCTTCCAAATAAATATCTCTTTTTAAAAGAAACATGAATCTTAACATACAATAGAATCTAGGAAATATTCATCATGTAATTATTCATTGTACTCTAATTAAACCTGTATTTAATAGAATATTGAGTTGACAAATATATGTATTTTTCACTTGCAAAGCTATTGCTTTTTTTGTATACCACTCTTTGAATTCTAACAATTAAGAGCCTTCAGAATACCACTGTATTAATTAAGTGATGCTAAGGTATTATAACAAAAAACATCATGTTTTAAACATAATAGATATATTTTTCATGCTTATATTAAAGCAAAAAACATGTTTTGAAGGACTACTCACTCATTTTCCTCCCAGTGGCCAATTCAAGGACTGGGAATTTCTTCCATCTTAATGCTTCATTATCTTCAACAGGACTTCAAATTGCACCCTTTTCACGTGCATTCAGTCCATGAAAATAACACACAATGGGGACCACCCAGGGGCAACTTTAAGTTATGACCAACTTAGACAGCATATTAAAAAGTGGAGACATTACTTTGCAACAAAGGTCCTTCTAGTCAAGGCTATGGTTTTTCCAGTAATCATGTATGGATGTGAAAGTTGAACTATAAAGAAAACTGAGTGCCAAAGAATTGATGCTTTTTTTTTTTTTATTTATTTATTTATTTATTTATTTATTTATTTATTTATTTATTTTTTAAATTTTAAAATCTTAAATTCTTACATGCGTTCCCAAACATGAACCCCCCTCCCACCTCCCTCCCCACAACATCTCTCTGGGTCATCCCATGCACCTGCCCCAAGCAAGCTGCACCCTACGTCAGACATGGACTGGCGATTCAATTCTTACGTGACAGTATACATGTTAGAATTCCCATTCTCCCAAATCGTCCACCCTCTCCCTCTCCCTCTGAGTCCAAAAGTCCGTTATACACATCTGTGTCTTTTTTCCTGTCTTGCATACAGGGTCGTCATTGCCATCTTCCTAAATTCCATATATATGTGTTAGTATACTGTATTGGTGTTTTTCTTTCTGGCTTACTTCACTCTGTATAATTGGCTCCAGTTTCATCCATCTCATCAGAACTGATTCAAATGAATTCTTTTTAACAGCTGAGTAATACTCCATTGTGTATATGTACCACAGCTTTCTTATCCATTCATCTGCTGATGGACATCTAGGTTGTTTCCATGTCCTGGCTATTATAAACAGTGCTGCAATGAACATTGGGGTACATGTGTCTCTTTCAATTCTGGTTTCCTCCGTGTGTATGCCCAGAAGTGGGATTGCTGGGTCATAAGGTAGTTCTATTTGCAATTTTTTAAGGAATCTCCACACTGTTCTCCATAGTGGCTGTACTAGTTTGCATTCCCACCAACAGTGTAGGAGGGTTCCCTTTTCTCCACACCCTCTCCAGCATTTATTGCTTGCAGATTTTTGGATCGCAGCCATTCTGACTGGTGTGAAGTGGTACCTCATTGTGGTTTTGATTTGCATTTCTCTAATAATGAGTGAAGTTGAGCATCTTTTCATGTGTTTGTTAGCCATCCGTATGTCTTCTTTGGAGAAATGTCTATTTAGTTCTTTGGCCCATTTTTTGATTGGGTCGTTTATTTTTCTGGAATTGAGCTGCAGAAGTTGCTTGTATATTTTTGAGATTAGTTGTTTGTCAGTTGTTTCATTTGCTATTATTTTCTCCCATTCAGAAGGCTGTCTTTTCACCTTGCTTATATTTTCCTTTGTTGTGCAGAAGCTTTTAATTTTAATTAGATCCCATTTGTTTATTTTTGCTTTTATTTCCAGAATTCTGGAGGTGGATCATAGAGGATCCTGCTGTGATTTATGTCTGAGAGTGTTTTGCCTATGTTCTCCTCTAGGAGTTTTATAGTTTCTGATCTTACATTTAGATCTTTAATCCATTTTCAGTTTATTTTTTGTGTACGTGTTAGAAAGTGATCTAGTTTCATTCTTTTACAAGTGGTTGACCAGTTTTCCCAGCACCACTTGTTAAAGAGATTGTCTTTACTCCATTGTATATTCTTGCCTTCCTTTGTCAAAGATAAGGTGTCCATATGTGTGTGGATTTATCTCTGGGCTTTCTATTTTGTTCCATTGATCTATATTGAACTGTGGTGTTGGAGAAGACTCTTGAGAGTCCCTTGGACTGCAAGAACCAACCAGTCCATCCTAAAGGAGATCAGTCCTGAGTGTTCATTGGAAGGACTCATGATGAAGCTGAAATTGCAATACTTTGGTCACCTGATGTGAAGAAACTGACTCATTAGAAAAGACCCATATGCTGGGAAAGATTGAACGTGGGAGGAGAAGGGGACGACAGAAGATGAGATGGTTGGATAGCATCACCGACTCAATGGACATGAATTTGAGTAAACTCTGGGAGTTGGCGATGGACAGGGAGGCCTGGCTTGCTGCAATCCATGGGGCAGGACACGAGTTGGACACAACTGAGCGACTGAACTGATTGACTGACTAAAATCACCATAAACATGTTCATTTCCCATCAGCTGTTACACAGCCACAACCACTACAGGAAATTTTGAAAACTTCACACATTTGCGATTTCAGGGTTAAAAAAAAAAAGGAAAATTGGTTAAGGGGTTTGATGAAGAGCTATTGCTTATTTTTTAAAATTAAAATTTGTATGTATGTGTGTATGTATGTATATGCACCATATTAGATTGTTGTATGTTGGAAATAATCCTTAAAATATGTCTATTTGAATCCCAAGAATCCCAAAAAGTTCTTAAAGGTAATTTAGATTTTGTTTTTCTTCTCTCACTGTTTCCATTAGTGTTCTGCCTGGAATACAATGGGATATTATGCAATATATGACTTCCTGTAATCTTTATCTTCCAAAATGCTTTCTACTATTATTTTTTTAAGTTAGAAATAATTTCTGTCAATTATTATTACTTGAAATAGTAGACAATGCAGAGGAAATTCTGGTAAACTTTTGTAAATGGTTTGCTCCTTTGTATTACTGAGAGGTTTTAAAAAGCATCAGGAGACATTTCTCCCTGCTTTAAAATATACCCTAATAGAGTAAAAGATTAACTATCCAGCATTTTAATGGAATTAAGGAGTTTTCCATGTCCTTTAAAGAAAATTGCTATTTACATTTTAAAAATTATTTGCTATCACATTTTTGTTACAATACCCTAACATAATTTAATTAATACAATGATATTTCAAACTCTTAAATATTAGAATTCAAAGGGTGATATACGAAATAAATAAATAAATTTTCCATTATCTCATGAACAAAAAATTCCAAAATGTCATCAAGTTTTGATATATTCAAAATATTTTTAAAGAAATAATTGACTCCGAAGATGTGAACTCACACAACACTACAATCAACTATACTCAAATAAAATATTTTTTAAAATATGTGAACTAAATTTTGCCCCTGAATTAAAACTACTGAGGACTGTGATTTATTTACATATCTTTCTTGCCAACTTTATTAGAATATGCTTATTTTATATGAATTTCAAAGGACTTTGCCACAATTAAAATGTATTCTTAAATGATCAAAAACTAAGTTTAGATTTTTTCTAGTCCAAAATTTCTTCCTGTTTGATGCAATGGCTTGAAAATAAATTGTAGTATATCTGATTGATGTAGTTTTGCTATAAAGATCATATTCTGTGTAGATATCAAAATGCAAAACTGCATTTTAGAATGGTGAAAATCCATAGAGAAACGTAAAACTGGAAAGGTAAAATGGAAGCCAAAAGATTAAGTTTGAGAAACTGTAAGCTCTCTTTATGCTAGTTATACAAAACGAAATCTCAGGGAAGTAGTTTGATTATTATTGCATAAGATAAAAAGGACCAACTCAAATTCCTGCTTTTGCTAAGTTATTCAATAGAGAAAGCTACTGCTTAATTCTAATAGATATTTCTTAGCTCTCTTGAATATTGAGAATTTTAGGCTTTCAGTACTTATAATAAAACACAGTGACATGCATTTCATCAAGAACATCATTAAGTTGGTAATTTTTATT
>NW_017207403.1:0-4436 GCF_001704415.2 Capra hircus | reverse complement strand
GTGAGAGCTCTGTCAGAGGAAGGGAAGGGGGGCTTCACTCTGTCAGAGGAAGGGAAGGGCAACTGCAGGGCTCCTCCAGCGGTTTCTAGGCCGCCTAGAATCAGCGCCGCACCGAGAGCACCAGGCTCCCAGGGCCCCTGGCTGGGGTTTTCAGCCCCGCACACACGGAGGCTGATTCCTTGGTGCCCAGAAAGTGTATGACAGACGTAGGTTCCCTAGCACTCTCCTCCCAGCAGAGACATGTGCAGGTGTTGGGGCCTGATCCTGCGTGTCTGGGTTCCTGCCCACAGCCCAACTCAGGGGAAGCAGCCCCTGAGGCAAGACCTGCTGGAGGAGCCCTGCGCCCCCGCCTGATAGGCGAGTGCACAGCCAGCAGGGAAGCGAGCCTCCTCGGGGGAAGAGGAGGCAGCCCAGCCCCGTCAAGTTGAAAGCCCTGCTTCACGGAGCTAAGTGCGCCTCCAGTACGGCAGAGCTCTAGCTCTGCTCAGAGCCCCGATCTGGCAGAGTTCCTGGCGCGAGGCTGCTCTGCCGGGGGGCTAGCCTTGCCCAGACTTGCCTTGCTTTTAGGCTGCCTCTCCAGGAAGGAGCAGGCAGCAGGAGCCTGGGAGTCGCCACTGGCGCCTTTCTTGCCTCAGCTCCAATCCTGCCTTGCCTTTGCACTTAGGTCCCAGTCCTCCTTAAGGAGAGCTTAGGGGGCTGGTGGGTTGCACACTGCCAAGGGCTCCAGCAGTGAGAATTCTGTCAGAGGGAAGGGAAGGGCAACTGCAGGGCTCCTCCAGCGGTTGCTTGGCCGCCCAGATTCAGCGCCACACGGAGAGCACCAGGCTCCCAGGTCCCCTGGCTGGGGTTTTCAGCCCGCACACACGGAGGCTGATTCCTTGGGTGCCCAGAAAGTGTATGACAGACGTAGGTTCCCTAGCACTCTCCTCCCCAGCAGAGACATGTGCAGGTGTTTGGGGCCTGATCCTGCGTGTCTGGGTTCCTGCCCACAGCCCCGACTCAGGGGAAGCAGCCCCTGAGGCAAGACCTGCTGGAGGAGCCCTGCGCCCCCGCCTGATAGGCGAGTGCACAGCCAGCAGGGAAGCGAGCCTCCTCGGGGGAAGAGGAGGCAGCAAGTCTCCGTCAAGCTGAAATCCCTGCTTCCACGAAGCTAAGTGCGACTCCAGTACGGCAGATCTCTAGCTCTGTTCAGAGGCCCGATCTGGCAGAGTTCCTGGCACCAAGATGCTCTGCCATAGGCGAGCCTTGCGCAGGCTTGCCTTGCTTTAAGGCTCCCTCCCCAGGAAGGAGCAGGCTGTGTGAGGCTCGGAAACGCCACTGGCGCCTTCCTGGCTTCAGCTCTACCCCTGCCTTGCCTTTGCACTTAGGTCCCAAGCGTCCTTGAGGAGGGCTTAGGGGCTGGTTGGTTGCACACTGCCAAGGGCTCCAGCAGTGAAAGCTCTGTCAGAGGGAAGCGAAGGGCAACAGCAGGGCTCCTTCAGCGGTTCCTTGGCCGCCCAGACAAAGCTCCGCACGGAGAGCACCAGGTTCCAAGGGCCCCTGGCTGGGTTTCGCATCCCCACACTCCAGAGGCTGACTCCGTGGGTGCCTAGAAAGTGTGTGAGAGACGTAGGTTCCCTAGCACTCTCCTCCCCAGCAGGGACATGTGCAGGTGGTTGGGGCCTGATCCTGCGTGTCTGGCTTCCCGCCCACAGCCCCAACTCAGTGGAAGCAGCCCCTGAGGCAAGACCTGCTGGAGGAGCCCTGCGCGCCCGCCTGATAGGCGAGAGCACAGCCAGCAGTGTAGCGAGCCTCCTCGGGAGAAGAGGAGGCAGCCGAGCCCAGTCAAGAGGAAAGCCCTGCTTGCACGGAGCTAAGTGGGCCTCCAGTACGGCAGAGCTCTAGCTCTGCTCAGAGCCCCGATCTGGCAGAGTTTCTGGCGCGAGGCTGCTCGGCCAGGGGCTCGCCTTGCCCAGACTTGCCTTGCTTTTAGGCTCCCTCCCCAGGAAGGAGCTGTCTGAGCGAGCCTGTGAGAAGCCACTGGTGCCTTCCTTGCCTCAGCTCCAATCCTGCCTTGCCTTTGCACATAGGTGCCAGGCCTCGTTGGGGAGGGCTTAGCGGGTGGTGGGTTGCACACTGCCAAGGGCTTCAGCAGTGAGAGCTCTGTCAGAGGGAAGGGAAGGGCAACTGCAGGGCTCCTCCAGCGGTTGATTGGCCGCCCAGAATCAGCGCCCCACCGAGAGCACCAGGCTTCCAGGGCCCGGGCTGGGGTTTTCAGCCCCGCACACACGGAGGCTGACATCTTAGGCGCCCAGAAGGTGTATGACAGACGTAGGTTCCCTAGCACTCTCCTCCCCAGCAGAGACATGTGCAGGTGGTTGGGGCCTGATCCTGCGTGTCTGGGTTTCCTGCCCACAGCCCCAACTCAGGGAAAGCAGCCCCTGAGGAAGACCTGCTGGAGGAGTCCTGTGCCCCCGCCTGATAGGCGAGTGCACAACCAGCAGGGAAGCGAGCCTCCTCGGGGGAAGAGGAGGCAGCCAGTCCCCGTCAAGCTGAAAGCCCTGCTTACACGAAGCTAAGTGCGCCTCCAGTATGGCAGAACTCTAGCTCTGTTCAGAGGCCCGATCTGGCAGAGTTCCTGGCGCCAAGATGCTCTGCCATATGCGAGCCTTGCGCAGACTTGCCTTGCTTTTAGGCTCCCTCCCCAGGAAGGAGCAAGCTGTGTGAGGCTGGGAGACGCCACTGGCGACTTCCTGGCTTCACCTCTGCCCCTGCCTTGCCTTTGCACTTAGGTCCCAAGCGTCCTTGAGGAGGGCTTAGGGGCTGGTGGGTTGCACACTGCCAAGGGCTCCAACAGTGAGAGCTCTGTCAGAGGGAAGAGAGGGGCAACAGTAGGGCCCCTTCAGCGGTTCCTTGGCCGCCCAGACTAAGTGCCGCACGGAGAGCACCAGGTTCCAAGGGCCCCTGGCTGGGTTTTGCAGCCCCACACTCCCAGAGGATGACTCCGTGGGTGCCTAGAAAGTGTGTGACAGGCGTAGGTTCCCGAGCACTCTCCTCCCCAGCAGAGACATGTGCAGGTGTTTGGGGCCTGATCCTGCGTGTCTGGGTTCCTGCCACAGCCCCAACTCAGGGGAAGCAGCCCCTGAGGCAAGACCTGCTGGAGGAGCCCTGCGCCCCCGCCTGATAGGCGAGTGCACAGCCAGCAGGGAAGCGAGCCTCCTCGGGGGAAGAGGAGGCAGCAAGTCCCGTCAAGCTGAAATCCCTGCTTCCACGAAGCTAAGTGCGACTCCAGTACGGCAGATCTCTAGCTCTGTTCAGAGGCCCGATCTGGCAAGAGTTCCTGGCACCAAGATGCTCTGCCATAGGCGAGCCTTGCGCAGACTTGCCTTGCTTTTAAGGCTCCCTCCCCAGGAAGGAGCAGGCTGTGTGAGGCTCGGAAACGCCACTGGCGCCTTCCTGGCTTCAGCTCTACCCCTGCCTTGCCTTTGCACTTAGGTCCCAAGCGTCCTTGAGGAGGGCTTAGGGGCTGGTGGGTTGCACACTGCCAAGGGCTCCAGCAGTGAAAGCTCTGTCAGAGGGAAGCGAAGGGCAACAGCAGGGCTCCTTCAGCGGTTCCTTGGCCGCCCAGACAAAGCTCCGCACGGAGAGCACCAGGTTCCAAGGGCCCCTGGCTGGGTTTTGCATCCCCACACTCCCAGAGGCTGACTCCGTGGGTGCCTAGAAAGTGTGTGAGAGACGTAGGTTCCTAGCACTCTCCTCCCAGCAGAGACATGTGCAGGTGGTTGGGCCTGATCCTGCGTGTCTGGGTTCCCGCCCACAGCCTCAACTCAGGGGAAGCAGCCCCTGAGGCAAGACCTGCTGGAGGAGCCCTGCGCGCCCGCCTGATAGGCGAGAGCACAGCCAGCAGTGTAGCGAGCCTCCTCGGGGAAGAGGAGGCAGCCGAGCCCAGTCAAGAGGAAAGCCCTGCTTGCACGGAGCTAAGTGGCCTCCAGTACGGCAGAGCTCTAGCTCTGCTCAGAGCCCCGATCTGGCAGAGTTCCTGGCGCGAGGCTGCTCTGCCGGGGGCTAGCCTTGCCCAGACTTGCCTTGCTTTTAGGCTCCTCTCCAGGAAGGAGCAGGCAGCAGGAGCCTGGAGTCGCCACTGGCGCCTTTCTTGCCTCAGCTCCAATCCTGCCTTGCCTTTGCACTTAGGTCCAGTCCTCCTTAAGGAGAGCTTAGGTGGTGGGGTTGCAACTGCCAAGGGCTCCAGCAGTGAGAATTCTGTCAGAGGGAAGGGAAGGGCAACTGCAGGGCTCCTCCAGCGGTTCTTGGCCGCCCAGATTCAGCGCCACACGGAGAGCACCAGGCTCCCAGGGCCCCTGGCTGGGGTTTTTCAGCCCCGCACACACGAGGCTGATTCCTTGGGTGCCCAGAAAGTGTATGACAGACGTAGGTTCCCTAGCACTCTCCTCCCAGCA
>NW_017207402.1:0-4436 GCF_001704415.2 Capra hircus | reverse complement strand
TCAGGAAAGGCCAGTCCCCATGCGAGTTGCTCGGGACCTCTCAGGATTCCTCTCCCGTCGATGCCGGGCCTAAGATATTGTGTGGAGTGGGTGCGGAACCTGAGGATTCCTCTCCAGTGCTTAGTGGATCTTGGGGTACTTCTGGAGTCTCCCCAGGGGAGTCAGTCCTCGTCTCGAGTGGGAACATGCACTTGCGCTCTCCTCTCGAACTGTAGCAGCAGTGTTCGCGATTCCATTCCGTGGATCGAGGGATCTGTGGCTTTCCCTCGAGGTTTTCCCACGAGGCTTTCCCACGAGGCTTTCCCACAGGGCTGTCCACGTGCCACGTGGTGTGAGTCGATCCTCGTCTTGAAAGTGAGCAGTGCAGGGAAACAGGTTTCCCTGTAATGGACTAAGAATCTGGGGACTCTGGAACGTGGCACGACCCTGGAGTTCCTCTCCCTTTCCGTGGAGAGCGCCTGCTCTTGAGATGCCCGGAACGCCGGAATTATTTCCGGAGCAAGCAGGGAAAGGATCCCTCCTCTCGAGCTAGGAGGCGGAACGGGGCTCCTCTGGATGTAGGCGGACTCTCGTGCTTCGTCTCGAGTGGAGACGGGTATGTCGGGAACTTCTTGAGTTCAGCAAGGGTGTGAAGGACCGTTGAAGTTCCAAAGTTAGGTGTGATTAGCCTCGAGACGCCTCTGCGGAAATGGGCCTCATCTCGCCTGGAGGGAGAACCTCCTTGATTTTCTCGAGTTGCGGCAGGTGCTCTCGACTTAGACGGGGCCTAGGGACCCGCTCTGGTGGCCTCAGGAAAGGAGAGTCCAATGCGAGTTCTCGGTGGCCTCTCGGATTCCTCTCCGTCGATGCCGGGGCCTAAGACCTTGTGTGGAGTCAATGCGGAACGTGAGGATTCCTCTCCAGTGCTGACATGGATCTTGGGGTATTTCTGGAGTCTCCCCAGGGAGTCAGTCCTCGACTCGAGTGCGGGCATGGACGTGCCTTTTCCTCCCGAGCTTTAGCAGCAGTGTCGCGCTTTCCTTCCCATGGATCAACGCATCTGTGGCTTTCCCTCGAGGCTTTCCCACGAGGCTTTCCCACGAGGCTTTCCCACGAGGCTTTCCCACAGGGCTGTCCCACGTGCCACAGTGGTGTGAGTCGATCCTCGGCTTGAAAGTCGAGGCAGTGCAGGGAAAAGAGGTTTCCCTGGAATGGACGGAGTCATCTGGGGGACTCTGGGAATGGTGGCACGACCCTGGAGTTCGTCTCGCCATTCCTGTGGATAGCGTCTCCTCTTGAGATGCGACGGAAACGCCGGGAATTCTTTCCCGACCACGCAGGGAAAGGATCCTCCTCTCGAGCTAGGAGGCGGAAACGGGGCTACTGTCGATGTGGGTGGGACTTCGTGCTTCCTCTTGAGTGGAGACGGGTATGTCGGGGAACTTCTTCTGTTGCAGCAAGGGTTTGAAGGACCCTTTGGAAGTTCCAGATGTTAGATGTGATTAGCCTCGAGACGCTCAGCGGAAATGGGCCTCATCTCGCCTGGAGGGGAGAACCTCCTGGATTTTCTCGAGTTGCGGCAGGTGCTCTGAACTTACGCCAGGGACCTCAGGGAGCCGCTCTGGTGGCCTCAGGAAAGGCCAGTCCCCATTAGAGTTGCTCGGGGGCCTCTCGAGATTCCTCTCCCGTCGATGCCGGGCCTAAGACCTTGTGTGGAGTCCGGTGCTGGAACCTGACGATTCCTCTCCAGTGCTGACATGAATCTTGAGGTACTTCTGGAGTCTCCCCAGGGGTGCCAGTCCTCGTCTCGAGTGTTGACATGCACGTGCGCTTTCCTCCCGAACTGTAGCAGCAGTGTCACGCTTCCCTTCGCGTGGATCAACGGATCAGGAGCTTTCCAACGAGGCATTCCCAAGAGGCTTTCCCACAGGGCTGTCCCACGTGCCACCGTGGTGTGAGTCGATCCTCGGCTTGAAAGTTGAGGCAGTGCAGGGAAATCAGGTTTCCCTGGAATGGACTGAGACATCCGGGGGACTCTGGGAATGGTGGCGCGACCCTGGAGTTCCTCTCGCCTTTCTTGTAGAGAGTGCCTCCTCTTGAGATGGGACGGGAACGCCGGGAATTCTTTCCCGACCACCGCAGGGAAAGAATCCCACCTCTCGAGCTAGCAGGCGGAAACCTGGCTCCTCTGGATGTGGGCGGGACTCTCGTGCTTCCTCTCGAGTGGAGACGGGTATGTCGGGGAACTTCTTGAGTTGCAGCAAGGGTGTGAGAACCCTTTGGAAGTTCCAGAGGTTAGGTGAATATCCTGGAGACGCCTCAGCGGAAATGGGCCTCATCTCGCCTGGAGGGGAGAACCTCCTGCATTTTCTCGAGTTGCGGCAGGTGCTCTCGACTTACGACGGGGACCTCAGGGACCCGCTCTGGTGGCCTCAGGAAAGGCCAGTCCCCATTAGAGTTGCTCTGGGGCCTCTCGGATTCCTCTCCCGTTAATGCTGGGGCCTAAGACCTTGTGTGGTGTCAGTGCCGGAACCTGAGGATTCCTCTCCAGTGATGACATGGATCTTGGTGTACTTCTGGAGTCTCCCAAGGGGAGTCAGTCCTCGTCTCGAGTAGGGGCATGCACGTGGCGCTTTCCTTCCGAGCTGTAGCAGCAGTGTCACGCTTCCCTTCGCGGTGGATCAAGTCATCAGGAGCTTTTCCTCGAGGCTTTCCCACGACGCTTTCCCACGAGGCTTTCACACAGGACTGTCCCACGTGCCACCGTTGCGTGAGCCGATCCTCGGCTTGAAAGTCGAGGCAGTGCAGGCAAAACAGGTTTCCCTGGAATGGACTGATACATCTGGGGGACTCTGGGAATGGTGGCACGACCCTGGAGTTCCTCTCGCCTTTCCTGTGGAGAGCGCCTCTCTTGAGATGCGACGGGAACGCCGGGAATTCTTTCCCGACCACGGGGAAAGGATCCCTCCTCTCGAGCTAGGAGGCGGTAACGGGGCTCCTCTGGATGTGGGTGGGACTCTCGTGCTTCCTCTCGGGTGGAGACTGGTATGTCAGGGATCTTCTTGAGTTGCAGCAAGGGTGTGAAGGACCCTTTGGAAGTTCCAGAGGTTAGGTGTGATTAGGCTCGAGACACTCAGCGGAAATGGGCCTCATCTCGCCTGGTGGGTAGAACCTCCTGGATTTTCTCGAGTTGCGGCAGGTGCTCTCGACTTACGACGGGGACCTCAGGGACCCGCTCTGGTGGCCTCAGGAAACGCCAGTCCCCCATGCGAGTTGCTAGGGGCCTCTCGGGATTCCCTCTCTGCCGATGCCGATGCCTAAGACCTTGTGTGGAGTCGGTGCCGGAACCTGAGGGTTCCTCTCCAGTGCTGACATGGACCTTTGGGTATTTTTCTGGAGTCTCCTCAGGGAGTCAGTCCTTGTCTCGAGTGGGGGCATGCACGTGTGCTTTCCTCCCGAGCTGTAGCAGCAGTGTCACGCTTCCCTTCCCGTGTATCCTAGAATCAGTGGCTTTCCCCTCGAGGCTTTCACGAGGCTTTCCCACGACGCTTTTCCCACCAGGCCTTCCCACGACGCTTTCCCACAGTGATGTCCGTCACGTGCCACCGTGGTGTCAGTCGATCCTCGCTTGAAAGTTGAGGCAGTGCCGGGAAACATGGCTTCCGTGGAATGGACTGAGACATCTGGGGGATCTGGAAAGGTGGACGACACTGGAGTTCCTCTCGCCTTTCCTGTGGAGAGCGCCCCCTCTTGAGATGCAAACGGGAACGCCGGGAATTCTTTCACCACCACGCAGGGAAAGGATCCCTCCTATCGAGCTATGAGGCCTATGACCCCATGGGTGGCGCGGCCGAAACGGAAGGCCCTAGCCTACTGGGATGCTTTTCGCGTGCAACACTCTGCGCTGCTTCCTCCCTCGCAGTGGAAACGACGCGAATATGTCGACGGGCAAACATTCTATCGAGTTGCCCAGCAAGCGGTTGAATGCGACCTTGGAACTTTCCAGAGTTGAAGCGTCGCTGATTAGGCCTACGAGACGTCCCTCAGCAGCCATCATGCGCGTCCTTCATCCGCCTTTGAAGGGCCAGCGAAGCCTCCTCGGCATTTCTCTCGGCAGCTTGCCAGCCAGAGCGACTCTTTCGATACTTACACGACGCGGTCCCTCATGTGGCTACCCGCCTCGCTGGATCCGGCGGCGCCTCTTGAGAGACAAGGCAGTCCCCCTATGCGAGCATTTCGCTCTCGGCGGGGCCTCCTTTCTGCGGATTCATCTCCCATCGACTTGCCCCAGCGCCTAAGAGCACGTTCGCTGCGGCGCGGGCCGGCGGTCGCCGGCGGTACTGTCCAGGCTGCCGAACCTGCCCAGCGACACTTCATTTCTCCCGTGCTTCTTTTCTATGTCTGACTGTTGTCTTCGTGTCTCATTTGGGAGCCTCCTTTCCCGCAGGTCAGTCCTT
>NW_017207401.1:0-4436 GCF_001704415.2 Capra hircus | reverse complement strand
GTTTCCCTGGAATTGACAGAAATATCTGGGGGACTCTGGGAATGGTGGAACTACCCTGGAGTTTCTCTCGCCTTTCCTGTGGAGAGGGCCTCCTCTTGAGATGCGACTGGAACGCCGGGAATGCTTTACAGACCACGCAGGTAAAGGATCCCTCCTCTCGAGCTATGAGGTGGAAACGGTGCTCCTCTGAAAGTGGCGGGAAGATCTTGATACTCTCGAGTGGAGCGGGTATGTCGGAGAAACTTCTTGAGTTGCAGCAAGGGTGTGAAGGACCTTTGGAAGTTCCAGAGGTTAGGTGTGATTAGCCTCCAGACGCCTCAGCGCAAATGGGCCTCATCTCGCCTTTAAGGACGCCCAAGATCCATGTCAGCACTGGAGAGGAATCCTCAGGTTCCGGCACACCGGCTCCACACAAGGTCTTAGGCCCCGGCATCGACGGGAGAGGAATCCCGAGAGGCCCCCGAGAAACTCGCATGGGGAATGGCGCTTTCCTGAGGCCACCAGAGCGGTCCCTCAGGTCCCCGTCTTAAGTCGAGATCACCTGTCCCAACTCGAAAAAATCCAGGAGGTTCTCCCTCCAGGGCGAGATGAGGCCCATTTCCGCTGAGGCGTCTCGTGGCTAATCACACCTAAACCTCTGGAACTTCCAAAGGGTTCTTCACACCCTTGCTGCAACTCAAGAAGTTCCCCGACATACCCGTCTCCACTCGAGAGGAAGCACGAGAGTCCCGCCACATCCAGAGGAGCCCCGTTTCCGCCTCACAGCTAGAGAGGAGGTATCCTTTCCCTGCGTGGTCGGGAAAGAATTCCGGGTCTTCCCGTCACAACTCAAGAGGAGGCGCTTTCAACAGGAAAGGTGAGAGGAACTCCAGGGTCGTGCCACCATTCCAGAGTACCCCAGATATCTCAGTCCATTCCAGGAAACCTGTTTTCCCTGCACTGCTCGACTTTCAAGCCGAGGATCGACTCACAGCACGGTGGCACGTGGATAAGCCCTGTGGAAAGCCTCGTGAGAAAGTCTCATGGGAAGCCTCGAGGGAAAGCCACTGATCCCTTGATCCACTCGACGGGAAGAATGACACTGCTGCTACAGCTCGGGAGGAAAGCGCTCTTCAATGCCCCCACTCGAATGAGGACTGACTCCCCTGGGGAGACTCCGAAGTACCCCAAGATCCATGTCAGCACTGGAGAGGAATCCTCAGGTTCCAGGACCGACCCACACAAGTTCTTAGGCCCCGGAATCGATGGGAGAGGAATCCCGAGAGGCCACCGAGCAACTCGCATGGGGACTGGCCTTTCCTGCGGCCACCAGAGCGGGTGCCTGAGGTCCCCGTCGTAAGTCGAGAGCACCTGTTGCAATTCGAGAAAATCCAGGAGGTTCTCCCCTCCAGGCAAGATGAGGCACATTTAGCTGAGGCGTCTAGAGGCTAAATGCACCTAACATCTGGAACTTCGAAAATGTCCTTCACACCCTTTCTGCAACTGAATAAGTTCCCCGACATACTCGCCTCCACTCGAGAGGAAGCACGAGAGTCCCGCCCACATCCAGAGGACCCCGTTTCCGCCTCCTAGCTCGAGAGGAGGGATCCTTTCCCTGCGTGGTCGGAAAGAATTCCCGGCGTTCCAGTCGCATCTCAAGACGGACGCGCTCGCTCTCCACAGGAAAGGCAAGAGGAACTCCAGGGTGGTGCAACCATTCCCAGAGTCCCCCAGATGTCTCAGTCCGTTCCAGGGAAACCTGTTTTCCTGCACTGCCTCGAATTTCTAGCCAAGGATCGACCCACACCACGGTGGCACGTAGGACAGCCCTGTGGGAAAGCCTCGTGGCCTCTTGGGAGAGCCTCGGGGGAAAGCCACAGATCCCTTGATCCACGGGAAGGGAAGCGTGACACTGCTGCTACAGCTCGAGAGGAAAGCGCACGTGGAGGCCCCCAGTCGAGACGAGGACTCACGCCCTGAGGAGACTCCAGAAGTACCCCCCAAAATCCATGTCGGGACTGGAGAGCAATCCTCAGGTCCGTCACCGACTCCACACCAAGGTCTTAGGCCCCAGGATCGACAGGAGAGGAAATCGAGAGGCACCCAAGCAGCTCGCATGGGGACTGTCCTTTCCTGAGGCCACCAGAGCGGGTCCCTGGGTCCCCATCGTAAGTGGAGATCACCTGCCGCAACTCGGAAAATCCAGGAGGTTCTCCCCTCCAGGCGAGATGAGGCCCATTTGCGATGAGGCGTCTCGAGGCTAATCACACCTAACCTCTGGAACTTCCAAAGGGTCCTTCACACCCTTGCTGCAACTCAAGAAGTTCCCCGACATACCCGTCTCTACCTGAGAGGAAGCATGCGAGTCCCCCCAATCCAGAGGAGACCGCGTTTCTGCCTCCTAGCTCGAGAGGAGGGATCCTTTCCGTGCGTGCTCGGGAAAAGAATTCCGGTGTTCCCGTCGCATCTCAAGAGGAGGCGCTCTCCACAGGAAAGTCGAGGGGAACTCCAGGGTCGTGCCACCATTCCCAGAGTCCCCCAGATGTCTCAGTCCATTCCAGGGAACCTGTTTTCCCTGCACTGCCTCGACTTTCAAGCGAGGATCGACTCACACCACGGTGGCACGTGGGACAGCCCTGTGGGAAAGCCTCGTGGGAAAGCCTCGTGGGAAAGCCTCCAGGGAAAGCCACAGATCCCTTGATCCACGCGAAGGGAAGCACGACACTGCTGCTACAGCTCGGGAGGAAAGCGCACGTGCATGCCCCCACACGGGACGAGGACTGACTCCCCTGGGGAGACTCCAGAAGTACCACAAGATCCATGTCGGCACTGGAGAGAATCCTCAGGTTCTGTCACTGAGTCTACACAAGGTCTTAGGCCCCAGCATCGACGGGAGAGGAATCCCGAGAGGCCGGGAGAAACTCGCATGGGGACTGCACTTTCCTGAGGCCACCAGAGCGGGTCCCTGAGGCCCTCGTCGTAAGTCGAGAGCACCTGCCGCAAGTCGAGAAAATCCAGGAGGTTCTCCCCTCCAGGCGAGATGAGGCCCATTTCGGCTGAGACAACTAGGGGGTAATCAGACTTAAACTCTGGAACTTCCAAAGGGTCCTTCACACCCTTGCTGCAACTCAAGAAGTTCCCCGACATACCCGTCTCCACTCAAGAGGAACCCGAGCGTCCCGCCCGTATCCAGAGTGGCCCCGTTTCCGCCTGCTAGCTCGAGAGGAGGGATCCTTTCCCTGCGTGGTCCTGAAAGAATTCCTAGCGTTCCCGTCTCATCTCAAGAGGAGGCGCTCTCCACAGTAAAGGCGAGAGGAACTCCAGTATCAGGCCCCATTCCCAGAGTCCCCCAGATGTCTCAGTCCATTCCAAGGAAACCTGTTATCCCTGCACTGCCTCCACTTTCAAGCCGAGGATCGACACACACCGCGATGGCAGGTTGGACAGCCCTGTGGAAAGCCTCGTGGGAAAGCCTCGAGGGAAAGCCACAGATCCCTTGATCCACGCGTAGGGAAGCGTGACACTGCTGCTACAGCTCGGGAGGAAAGCGCACGTGCATGCCCCCACTCGAGACGAGGACTGACTCCCCTGGGGAGACTCCAGAAGTACTCCAAGTTCCATGTTAGCACTGGAGAGGAATCCTCAGGTTCCGGCACCGACTCCACACAAGCTATTAGGCCCCGGCATCGACGGGAGAGGAATCCCGAGAGGCCCCCGAGCAACTCGCATGGGGACTGGCCTTTCCTGAGGCCACCAGAGCGGGTCCCTGAGGTCCCCGTCGTAAGTCGAGGGCACCTGCCGCAACTCGAGAAAATCCAGGAGGTTCTCCCCTCCAGGCGAGATGAGGCCCATTTCGGCTGAGGCGTCTCGAGGCTAATCACATCTAACATCTGGAACTTCGAAAGGGTCCTTCACACCCTTGCTGCAACTCAAGAAGTTCCCCGACATACCCGTCTCCACTCGAGAGGAAGCACGAGAGTCCCGCCCACATCCAGAGGAGCCCGTTTCCGCCTCCTAGCTCGAGAGGAGTGATCCTTTCCCACGTGGTCGGGAAAATATTCCCGGCTTCCCGTTGCATCTCAAGAGGAGGCGCTCTCCACAGGAAAGGCGAGAGGAACTCCAGGGTCGTGCCACCATTCCCAGAGGCCGCCAGGATGTCTCAGTCCATTAGAGGGAAAACTTTTTCCCTGCACTGCCTCGACTTTCAAGCCGAGGATCGACTTACACCACGGTGGACGTGGGACAGCCCTGTGGAAAGCCTCGTGGGAAACCTTGAGGGAAAGACACAGATCCCTTGATCCCACGCGAAGGGAAGCGCGACACTGCTGGCTACAGCTCGGGAGGAAAGCGCACGTGCATGCCCCCACTCAAGTCGAGGACTGACTCCCCTGTGGAGACTCCAGAAGTACCCCAAGGTCCATGTCCAGCACTGGACAGGAATCCTCTGGTTCCGGCAC